>NC_056728.1:1829814024-1829936524 GCF_019279795.1 Protopterus annectens | reverse complement strand
TGGTATTTAGAAAAGTTGATGCCATCAACAAAGGACTTGAACGCAAGTGCACGTTTAATAACTTCAGTATCTTCCAGCTTGAACAGTGTTGTTGATCTTCTTAGAGACAGTTCATATCGCTGAAGGAAGCCATCCAGCTAATGTTGTGATGCTTTGAATTCTTCTGGGGATATTTCTAAATGTGGTGCCATTGCAAGGGTAAATGCTTGAATATCAGCCCGGCGCACAACCAAAGCCTTTGCTCTCCTGTTAGCAATCCAGTCACAGATGATGTCTTCCAGCTCAGGAAATAATGGTTGCTGACCTGAGTCATACTTGCACTTCTTAGCATTTCCCTCGTCGGCCTGTTGACTGAGGTTATCGTACGCTGCATGCCATTTTTGGACCATTCAGAGATCTAACTTCTTCTCTTTGCAGAAAACCATCAGATTCTTTCCCTGGAAGTCTTCCATGATTCCTTTCTTGTACTCGATGGAATAGCTCTTTCTTTTTGCACTCATCTTGTCTGGGGGGGGGGGGTAATTGAAGACTTAAGAGACCGGAGTGGCAACACAAAATGGCAACGGTTAAGAAGACACAACCACAGACATTTGTTACCAAGTGCACCTGCTTTATGTGCGTTGTCTTTACTTTGACCAATCAAAGTACACCTGCCAGTGTTTATGGGCCAAGGATCTCAACCGTCAAGTGTAAGTGATGGTTAGGGTTACAGTAAGAATCATGGAGGACTCCCAGAGAAAGAATCTTATGACTTTCTGCAAAGGGAAAATGTTGGGTGTCCGAATGGTCCGAAAATGATGAGCAGATTACGATAACCTCAGTCAGCGGGTGTCAATAATATTGTTTTATAATTCAACACATCCATCGTGTGTTGTTGACGATCTTAACTGGGGCTTATTTTTGGAGCTTATATCATGACCACCCTGGAAAACCATGCTAGGTCTTATTCTCTGGTTAGGTCTTATTTATGAAGAAATATATATATATATATATATATATATATATATATATATATATGGGTCCCTATCAAATGATAGAAAGCTCATTTGATAGAAACTAATTTCACTGACACCATAAGATAGAAAGCTCAAAACACTGAAAACTCATTTGACTGAAACTCAAAACACTGAAAATGCTATATGCCCTTTTCTCCACTGTAGTGCGATCCTGGAGTTAGTATATATAGTTAGTGGGGGTGTGGGGAGCATAGCCCCCCCCCCACATAGTTTATGTAAATATTGTT
Source organism: Protopterus annectens (assembly GCF_019279795.1). Taxonomy (NCBI): domain Eukaryota; kingdom Metazoa; phylum Chordata; order Ceratodontiformes; family Protopteridae; genus Protopterus; species Protopterus annectens. Next base: position 1,829,935,281 of record NC_056728.1, on the reverse strand, counting down.
TTCTCCAAACAGTTATTCATTGTAGTTATAAGTATCCATGTGTAGGGTTGGGAGGGTGGCTTAATGGCTAAGGTGCTTGCCTTACAAACACAAAGTGCAGGGTTTGAGTCTCACAAGGGATAATTGTCTAAGCTTGCAAGGGCAGTAAGCTTAGTACTAAACTATGAACTGATGACAATGTATGAAGTATGTGGGGGGCTATGCCCCCCCACACCCCCCATTGTGGGGGACTGTGCCCCTCACATCCCCCTAACTATATATACTAACTCCAGGATCGCACTACCGTAGGGAAAAGAGCATATAGCGTTTTCAGTGAAATGAGTTTTCAGTGTTTTGAGCTTTCTATGTTTTGGTTTCAGCCAAATGATTTTTCATCAAATGAGTTTTCTATCATTTGATAGGGACCTATATATATATATATATATATATATATATATATATATATATATATATGTAGATAGATAGATATATAAAATATACACATACATATATATATATATATATATATATATATATATATATATAGATATATATATGCATATATTTACACATACACACACACACACACACACACACACATATATATATATATATATATATATATATATATTTAATTATATATATAGGGTCTATATTAGAACATCGAAGTTTTACAACTTCGAATGTTCTAATATCAACCCCTATTCAGCGAACGCTGAAAATAGCGAATTTGCGGAACACCAAATTTCTTCCTAGGGAAGGAATTTGGTTGGCCGTTCCTGTGGCTTCGCTATGTTCAGCACTGTGGTGGAATGTTATGGGTCGGGATCAGGTAAGTGTGCGATTGTGTGGACTTGAGGGTTAGGGCATGGGATAGGTGAGTTAGGGTTAGGGCGTGGGTGAGGTGAGTGTGCGATAGTGATGGACCTTAGGATTAGGATTTGGGTTAAGGTAAGTGGATAGCTAGTGGTGTGTGTACAGTTTAGTGTAGGGTTAGATGTAAGATTTTAGGTGTATGTGTGTGGATTGCTGTTTGTTTGGTGTGTTTTTGTTGTGTGTATGTGTGTCGGAACAGCAAATTTTTTCGCTTGGAAAAAATTTGCTCTGCTGCATGTTCGATGTTGTCAGCGTTCGCTGAATAGGGGTCGATATTAGAACATTCAACGTTTTAAAAAGTCGATGTTCTAATATAGACCCATATATGTGTGTGTCATTTAATTTGTCAAATGTTCATTTATTGAAAGTTCGGTTGGATCTTGGGTCTTTTGCTGACTGTTCAAAGTTTGGAAGAAATAAGACTGAGTGCCTGCAGGTAAGGTAAGTGTAGGTTTGTGATTAAGGGATAAGAACATCTGTGTGAGTGTCTGTGGGTTAGGGTAAGGGCTAAGTAAGTGGAAATATTTAGTCTTGTGTGCATGTTTTGATGTGTGTGGTTTATGTCGGAGCCTGTTTTATTTGGAACTAGTGTTGCAGAAAGGGTTTTTATATTGTATGATGCATGATTATTATTAAAAGCAGTGTTCTGGTTAGGGCTAGTAGGCTTCAGTTTAGTAAGATGGTTTCAGTGGGTCTCTATGTATATGTAGAAATATAAATAGATAAATATACTGTAACAGGTTGTTTGTGCCACGAGTGTATTCCGAGTGGTTTTATACTAAAACAGGAGTTAACTTTAGGAGATATCAGGACTATAAAGGAAACTACTGGACTTTGCCCTAGCTCAAAAGAAGTTTTTCATGGAAATCAGCATGGAGCTAGTTGATTTGAGTAATATTTTTTGCCAGAAAAGGAATCCCCTGAGAAGTTTTTATGGAGCAAGGTATCATATTTATGTCCAGAATAATGCATAAACTTTCAGTTCCTTAATGTAAAAATAGCTAATGCCCTATAGATATCATATGTTCATAGGGTCATATGTTCTTACTGAGCTTACAGACAAAGAGACCATAGAGAAGCTCACCCTTATCACACAATATTGGTGAAGGAGACTTTCTCCAGATATCTCCAGTGAAAATTTGCAGGTCACCAATCCAGTCATCCAGACTCGTCTTAAAGGTTGTCAGGATAGTACCTTTCTTGTAGCTAAGAGAAGTCTATTGCAAAAACACAATTAGTTTTTGTCACACCATCTGGTGCTGTAGATGTGGTAGTATAGATTGTGGTCTCTAGAACAGGTGTTTGCATTACCACTGGTTATATTTAGGTGAAAGATTTCAAAGAGTGTGGCTTGTTCATAGCATAGAAGGCTAAGTAGAGATCACCCCTCAGGAGTCTGTAGGAGAGCAAGTTAAAAGACAAGACTTTTAGTCTATCAAAGTAGCTAAGGGTACTGAGACCTGAAATATTTTGGGTGAGGAAACACCGAAGCCTCTCAAATGAGGTACATGCTGAAGGGTGTTTTATATTCAGTGCTGGGCCTTATAAGACTTGCAGAGAGATTGGATAATTGAACTTAAAGGTCTGTGTTAAGGAAAAACATAGAACAGAATGGAACAATTGGTGCCAGCTGCTTTTTTGCCATGGGAAAGGTATCAAAAGCCTCAACAAGATTCACTGATTGAATATGTGGCAGGCATCCACGAGGCTTGCTATATACAGAGAAGGAAACCTGGGAAGAGGAAAACGCCCCCTTTAAAAGTGTGATAGAACATTTTATAGAGCTACAGGACAGGTTGTGAACAATAATGTTTGTATTAAAAAATGTACACATTTAATAAAAATGCACAGCTTAGAGTTCAGAGCAGTAGACAAAGTGATTGTGTTGGTCCCTACTGCTGAGAATGAGTTCCTTGCAAAGCAACAAGGAAGCTTTGATAGTATAGAAAAGATAAGTGAAGTAAATTATAAAAAAAAAAAAAGAAACTAGAACAGATATCCTACATAAATGCCATGAGGCATTGTATCTATAGTGACTGTTTATAGAGGAAGTTGAGGTCCCTACACCAGGTTTTAATGTCAAGATAAGAGAGATACTGTCAGTATCCCTGTAAGAACAGGTTAAGGAGTTTGTACTGAGTAATAGGGATATATTTTCAGAGTTCACCATAAGACCAACTTAACTCAGCACTAAACTGTCCCTGGTGAAAATGTAACTATACAACCATACAGTATGCCAGAATCCCAGTAACTAGCAATTAAAAATCAAGTAGAGAAAATGCTCAACTCTGGGGAATCTCAGCATAAGTGGGTTAACCCCACTGTACTGATATCTGATGGATATATCAGGTTTTGCAGTGACTTCCGAAAGTTAAACATGGTTATGTGTGAAATTGGTTGTTTCAAGGGGAGGGGGTTGCTACCCATCCCAATATCAGTAGGACACTAACTGGTTGAACTACCTTATCCCATTGCCTGCTGTGCAAGTCTTGCTTTTTGATCACACTGAATCACCGTGGATAGGCTGCAATTATGGAAATTCAGTTACTTCACCAAGATGGACCTGCAGGCAGAGCTATTTCCTATTAGGTCCGGGTTTTTTAAATCATGCAGCAATTGGCTGCATTTCATGAAGGGGTGGGGACTGGGACAGGAAGAGCCCTACAAGGATTGTGGCTATAGAGCAGTTTGTTTTAAGCATTTCTACAGCTGCACAAAAATAAGACTGAGATTTGTCTTTTTTTTTCTAACAGCCAAGCCAGCCAACCAGCACGCAAGCCATCTATCCATCCATCCATCCATCCATCCATCCATCCATCCATCCATCCATCCATCCATCCATCCATCCATCCATCCAGTCATGTAGCCATCCAGCCATTCATCCAACCAGCTAGCCACACCAGCAGCCAGCTAGCCACTCCAGTTATTCATCCATCCAGCTAGCCACTCCAGCAGCCAACTAGCCAGCCAGCTAGCCACTCCAGTAGCCACACTTATCATAAAGTCAAACAACAACAGATACACTCCCACGTCCCACTTTGGCCCACTTAAAAATTGACAACCCTAAAGGAGTCATGCATGATGAAGGATACAATTATATACTTCCTGGCATTTAGTTTTAGTCCATGGTTTTGACATCTGCTTTTTGTTCAGGACATGTCTTCTTGGAGGATCTTGGTGTCCTCTGGGGAGTTTATGATGGCATCAAGCTTGCAGACATCTGAAAACTTGATCAGCCACAAACTCTTAACATTAGCTTTGGCCTCCCAGAAGTAAATGCCAAAGAAGAGTGGGCTAAGGACTGAACCCTGAGGTACACCACACTATCAGATATTTTGGAGGAGGTAAAACTGTCTACCCTACCTTCTGGAGTTAAAGTTGTGATCCAGTTTGCTATCAAATGAGCTATACAGGGATTAACATTTAGCTGGGAGAATTCATTTATGATACTGAGTGCAGGATGGTGTCAAATGTCTTTGCGAGGTGTAGATACCCAGTGTGCACTGTTTTGCTCTTGTCCATTGCTCAGTTACTTTTTTGAAGGAATCAGCCAAGAAGAAAGAGGGGAATTATGGTGTGAAATTATCATAAGGTCAGACAACAACAGATACACTGTGTTTAAGAACACAAGTAGAACAGGATGGGTGAAAGGAAAAAAGTAGATACTTAGCTTTGCAGCTGAACTAGCCTGATAACACGGAAACTAGGGATTAATACGAACAGTTAGTCCACTCAAATGTCAAAATGCATTGCAACTATTTAGCTAAAGCAGATACAGGTTGTTAACATGAAATTAAAAACAGACAAAGAAATGAGAAACCTTCACTTACCTTTGTTCCTGAATGTAAAAGCACAATCACAAATGTGCAGTATTTTTTAAAAAAACTCAACAATAACAGCTACAGAGTTCTTAAACACTAAGACGTAAAATTCAGAATACACCAAAACAACACAACAGGACCAGTGTAAACCACGTTTAATAGCTTCTTCTCTCTCTAGCGCCTCGGCCACAGTAAGCCTTCAAGGAGTAAAGTATCAGATACAAAAAACAGTATATATAATCACATTAATTAACCAATAAAATAATTATACAATTAATTAATAAAATTAATGGAAATCCATTAAATTAAATAATGCTTCTCCAACAACACTCTGTATTCAAACCCCTAGGCAACAAAGTACCATATTTCAAAATAAAAACAGTTTCCTTTTTTAAAAGTAGTTTTACAACAATGGATATATCAGATTCAAAAATAGCTACCTGTTGTAAAATAGTGGCTTTTAAACTATCACTATTGCCACTATGATATTCATGAAAATGTTGAGCTAAAGGGCTCTGTATTTTATTGTTTCTTATGTCTCTTAAATGCTCAAGAAGCCTCACCTTGAACATTCTTTTGGTTTTCCCAATATAAAACTTGTTGCATCCACATTTAATGGCATAAATTACCCTATGAGTTCTACAATTATATATCCCATCCAAACAAAAATTTACATCATTATTAGAAAAAGTTCTGTGTATATATGGACAACCACTACATTTTCCACATGGGAATGTCCCCATGCTGGACAATTGACAGGATATTTTGATTCCTGGTCTAGAAAGTTTTGTATGTACTGTCATGTTTTTGATACTTCTGCCTTTTTTATAAGAAAAAGTTAATTTTTTTGTCATTAGAATATTTAATTCTTCGAAATTATGTAGAAATTCCCAGAAATGTAATATACATCTTTTAATCTTATTACTGCAGGCATTATAAGTTGAAACTAAAAACAAATTCTCTTCAGAATTAGTTTCTCTATTTACAATATGCCTGCTTCCTCTATTCTTATAAATATGCTGTGTACTATGTCTCAACTTTGTAACCCATTGAATATCAGCATCCAGTAGTCTAGCATCATATTTCCTCCTTATAAACATATTTTTGGTTAATTGAATTTCTTTCAAAAACATATCCTCATTATTACATAACCGTGAAATTCTTAAAAATTCACCATATGGTAAAGCTTGAATGGTGTGTGCAGGATGACAACTGGTAGCTTTCAAAAAATCATGGGGCACCCCAAATTTCCTGTGTATGCTAGTTGATACAGGTTGACCGTCTATACCTTGTAACTTAATATCTAAAAAATTGATTATCTGTCCATATTGTAACCCATCAAAGAAAATATTAAATCTATTCTTTTGGATTTCATGTACAAAATTCTGTATATGATTGTTACCATATTCACACAAAAATATTAAGTCATCAATGTATCTGTAATGCAACTTTACATACTTTTGTAAAAATACATTGTTATAAATACATTCTTTTTCAACTAGACCCATAAAAATGTTAGCATACATCGGTGCAAAAGGAGCACCCATTGCTGTTCCTTGTTTCTGATGATAAATCATATCATCAAAGCAAAAATAATTATTTTCTAAACAGAATTGAGCAAGATCAAGTATATAGTGTGTGAAGGGCAGATCTCCCATACTTTTAAACAATGCTTCTAAACCAAATTTGTGTTGGATATTAGTATAAAGACTCTTAATGTCTAATGTAATCCAATACATATTTTTATTCCATATGACCAATTTTATTTTATCCAAAAAGTCAAAAGAATCTTTAATATAAGAGGGAAGACGAACTGCTTCCTTCAAAAGTACCCGATGTAACACAACTCCAAGATTATGCAAAAAATATTTTCTGGCTGATACAATTGGTCTGCCTGGAGGTTTATCACAATTCTTGTGAATTTTAGGAAGACAGTAAAAATAAGCAGGACCTGTATCTGTTAAGCTAAGTTTTTTATTAACATCAGTATCAGTCCAATAACCTAAGCGCAAGCCTTTCTGAATTAAGCCTATATATTTTTCCTTCGCTTTTTCTATTGCATCCCCTTGGACTATACAATAAACAGATTCATCACCTAATAAATCCCAACACATATGTAAATATTGTGTATTGTGTATTATTACTATTTTATTGCCTTTGTCTGAAGGCTTAATAATTAAATCTGCCTGTTTAGAAAATTTCATTAGTTCTAACCATTCTAATTTAGAAAGGTTATATTCAACTTCCTTCATATCAAAATTCTTTAACACATAATCCATCTCAAATTCTACCATGGCATGGAATTTCTTGATGCCATCATGACAAAAAGGAGGCATATATTTGCAATCTATGTTTATGTCAGAAGTATCTATACATCTCTGTTCACAAGGCTCACTAACGCAAGAGACAAAGGAGTCACTAGTATCTGAATCCACACACTCCACGCTATTCACGTTAGCGCTTCTATATTCCACATTGTTGTCACACATTAAATGTTTAAAATAATACCATAAATGCAGCTTTCTAATAAATCTGTATAATTCCATTTTACATTCATATGTTTTAGGTAATACAGTCGGCACAAATTTTAAACCACAATTCAAAACAGACAAAAAATTCTCGGACACATAGCAACCAGATAGGTTTACCACACTTTTAGCTAATAAGCAATAGTCAATACCATTTAGTTCTTTTGTTGTCTCTCCATTGGCGTTGAGGCCCACCTCTCTGGTACTCTTGTTCCCCAAAGCCTCTTTTACATTGTTGGCCATAGTTGCCTGCATTCCGAAATTGTTCAGGAAAAAAATGGCGATTAGCCGGCAAAGGCAACTCCGGATAATCATTGGCCTCCAAGTCATGAGGATAATTGATTGGGTGTAACCACACTGGAAGTGCTAACAAGTCTATGTCCGTTTTCATTCATATTATTGGATGGTTGAACAGAAGAGCGTGAGCGTTGATTGGCTCTGTACAGATACACATTCCCTTTCTCAAAGTCCCGCAAGTCTCTTTGAATTTTATACATTTTTTGGTCTATAATTTTCTTTTCTAATATGCTTACTTTGTCTTGAATGTCTCTGAGGCAAGAATCCAATCTGCCTCTATCTAGCACAGTCGCTAGATTATTACAAACTAAGTTAATATCTTTTTTTTAAATTAACTAGTTTGATGTTGTCTCTTTCTACCAGGATTTTGATCCATTCCCTGGAACATTGATGCGCTGCACATTCCCATCTGGTTTGAAATGTCTTATCAATTTGGCAAGCCAAATTAAAAGGTTCAGATGGAAATTTGACTGCCCTAAGCCCTCTGGGAATGATATCCAAATCCAGATATCTTTGTAAACTGTTAACATTGTAGTAAGTTGCCGTTTCTTTATTCATAAGATTAGTCAGTTTGGAAATAGAAGTTTTTACCTCTGTAGGGAAATCCATGGAGCGTTTACCGATGTTCGCAAAAGGATTACTCGAATGCTTATTGCATGTATCAGCGAGGAAACGCTCCCATGTTGGAGTATCCACCAACTGTCAGTACCTAATATTCTTTCAGGTCGATCCAAATTACGATCTGGGCTGGTGTTAAAAAACTCATCAAGTGTCCATTGAGAGGACCCACCACTGTCCTCTCTAAAAATACGTGGCACATTCATAGCAGGATCACTGGCCATCGAAAAGCAAATAAGCGACAACAAGATGTAAAATTCAGAATACACCAAAACAACACAACAGGACCAGTGTAAACCACGTTTAATAGCTTCTTCTCTCTCTAGCGCCTCGGCCACAGTAAGCCTTCAAGGAGTAAAGTATCAGATACAAAAAAACAGTATATATAATCACATTAATTAACCAATAAAATAATTATACAATTAATTAATAAAATTAATGGAAATCCATTAAATTAAATAATGGTTCTCCAACAACACTCTGTATTCAAACCCCTAGGCAACAAAGTACCATATTTCAAAATAAAAACAGTTTCCTTTTTTAAAAGTAGTTTTACAACAATGGATATATCAGATTCAAAAATAGCTACCTGTTGTAAAATAGTGGCTTTTAAACTATCACTATTGCCACTATGATATTCATGAAAATGTTGAGCTAAAGGGCTCTCTATTTTATTTATTTCTTGAGCATTTAAGAGACATAAGAAACAATAAAATAGAGAGCCCTTTAGCTCAACATTTTCATGAATATCATAGTGGCAATAGTGATAGTTTAAAAGCCACTATTTTACAACAGGTAGCTATTTTTGAATCTGATATATCCATTGTTGTAAAACTACTTTTAAAAAAGGAAACTGTTTTTATTTTGAAATATGGTACTTTGTTGCCTAGGGGTTTGAATACAGAGTGTTGTTGGAGAAGCATTATTTAATTTAATGGATTTCCATTAATTTTATTAATTAATTGTATAATTATTTTATTGGTTAATTAATGTGATTATATATACTGTTTTTTGTATCTGATACTTTACTCCTTGAAGGCTTACTAGGCTAGAGAGAGAAGAAGCTATTAAACGTGGTTTACACTGGTCCTGTTGTGTTGTTTTGGTGTATTCTTAAACACTAAGCTCTGCAGCCATCTGGATTGGAACTGCTTTAATCCTGAACTAGCCTGTCACACACTCCCCACATAAGAAACTTGGGTTTAATACCAGCAGTTAGTTCATTTAAATGACAAGATGCAATGCGACTATTTATTGGAATTGCTAATATAAGCATGAATACCTTATTCAAAGCAGATACATGCTGTTGAAATGACATTAAAAACATATTAAGCTATTAACTTATCTTTCTTGATGAATGTAACATTTAGTGTAATTAGATTAAATTACATTTAATTTGAATGCAACATTCGTTCGTTAAACATTGACTTTCTTCTTTGTCAGTCTTCCTTCTTATGTACATTACATTGTACGTACAGGTTTAGCTCTTTTGGTCATGAAATTAAGATACTTGTAGCAAATGTCAGGTTTGTTCAACACATCAATTGTCTATAAATTCACTGTCCATTGTTGATCCTCAAGAGCCTTTATAAAGTACTTTGTTTATTCCTTCCAAAGCTCGTAAGTCTACTACATCAAGATGAAAAACTGCACCCTCTCAACAATTTCCCAGTTACTGTTTCTGTCTTCTATAATGGCTGTTATAACAAGGATGTGTGTATATCTGCCCATTCAAGAAAGTTCCATGTAACTCATCTTTGGGTGCCATTATGGCTGTTATAACTTAGAAGTCTCAACAACATTTTAAAAACGCTATACCAGTAATCCATTAATGCACTTAAGTTTTAACTGTACTGTTGAGTTTAGCTCATTCATTAGCAGGGTCAAGCACATCATGAAAAACGTCTGGAGTTTTGCAAAGGCATAATGACCTTTATGCTGTTTTATATACTGACATCAATCCCTTTGATGTCATTGTAACTTGTTGACACTCCTTGTCCCTTCTTCGAATTCTTCTTCTTCTCCTTTTGGCTTATCCCAGTTAGGGGTTGCCACAGCAGAACGATGGTCTGCAGAATGATTGGCAATGGAGTTTTATGGTGTCAAGTTGCCAGCCTGGCACCCAACCTTCCACAGAAGACACACACACATGCACACACTTATGCCTAGGTTAAATTTAGTGTCCAATCCACCTACAGCATGTCTTTGGGATGTGGGAGGAAACCAGAGCACCCAGAGGAAACCCACGTGACCCCAGGGAGGACATGCAGACTCTGCACAGAAGGCACCACAGCTGAAAATCAAACTGGAGAACTTGTTGCTCCGAGGTGGCAACACTAACCGCTGTACCACCATGGCCGCCCTTCTCCAAATTACCCATGCTTTTCTGTCCTTTCTATTATTATGACATTTTAATATAAATATAAGTTATTAGAAAAGTAAATGCATGTTTGACTAAATCTGTGTGTTGAGTGTGAAATTCAGTGCTCTTATGCCAGATGACTGGAGCAGCTATTATTTTTCCACTCTGTTCCTAGAACTTGTGATGACATTGTTGCCACTGCATTTCATTTTAAATCCACAAACCTATTTGTGGTTTAATACTTTCTATTCTAGAGACGCAGGTATAATAAAGACTCAAATTGGGTAGATTTGATGCATCCTGTTTTGTATACTTCAATTCAGCTTTCATTGCATGAAGAATAGCTGTACTTTGAAAATAAAAGTGGTTTAAATAGATGTAGATTATCACAATGCAGACTGTGTTGTAAATCTACATAGCAAACACCAACTCGCTAAGTATCACGTCAGTAAAAATTCCCTATCAAAAAGGGAGAACTGCTTGATTCTACATGTGGGGAATGTGCCTCTCACTGTATGAAAAGCACTTGCTGCTCATTGTTTTTCGAGGTAAGTCATACGTAACTGCAGGCTGTATTTGTCCACCTGGTGACTTGTATATAACAAACACTTAAAAAAAGATTTCTGAATAGTTTGAGTCTCTGTGGATCTGTTTCATTTATCAGGCTTAACATACTGACCCATGAGTAGTGTAGGATCACATAATCACCCCACTTCCTCCTGTGTCATTCACCAGCATCACTAAAAAGGAAGAATACTTTGAGAGATTTGTACTTCTGTATTCTGGGACACTGTTAGCATGTGTATATAATGTTTGTATCAATGTAAAAAGAATATACTGACTGAAAACTACAGCTTGGTGGCAACATAACATACTGCAGTCAGAGACGGCCTCATTTGCATGGAAAGGTTCTGATCTAAAAGATTTATATCCATTTTCAGTTTATTTTTGTATGGTATGGAACAGTGCTAACTACTTCAGGTAATCCATCCATCCACAACCCCTTTTCCCAATTTTTGCACATGGGGTTGGGGTGTCATTTCAACAATGACATGGTAATTTTTCCACACCACACAGACATACTTACACCTTTGGCCAATTTAAAGTGTCTAATCCACCTACTACATGCCTTTGGAATTTGAGAGGAAACTGGAGCACCTGGAGGAAATCCACATAAACACAGGGATGAAAAGCAGACTCCACACCAAAAGCACACTGGCAAAGAATCGAACCAGGGGATCTTTTGCTTTGAGGTGAAAGCACTATACACTGCTCCACTGTGCCAGCAGGTAACTTATGCTAAATATAAGGTTACTTTTATCAATGTTGTCCAAAGTCCAGGAAGGGGAAGCAAAGGTTGCACAAAAATGTTTACTTTTCAACTTTTAGGGTGTGGGATAGTCTCCTGCCAAATGGAGGAATATTTTCAGATCTGCAGTCCTGCAGAAATACTTTGGTTACATTGTCATTCCTTACTGGTAACTAGGAATTAGGGCAATATTTTATGCTTTAATGTTACGTGCTTCATCTTTTTATTCAAAACCTATAGCCTATACATTAGGGTGGAATCATTTGTGGTGTATTTAAAATACACAGTATCATATAGCGCCTCAATTTATAAGGCATAAGTTTTCTTTGAAATAGTTAATTTATATGGAATTAAACTGGTTTTAAATTTAGAATTTAAATGCTTTGAAGTTATCCTTATTCCTAGAACTCTATAACAAATCAGGAAGCCTAATGGGTAAAATCTAGACAAATGCTAGTGGGTTCTTCCCTTGACATTGGCATACATCTAATTGTACTCCAGATGAATGGCATAACTACTAACTGTGACGTCCAGCAGTAGATATTCACATGTATCTTACACAGTTGTGGTTACTGGATATTAATAAGAATAAAACAGAGGCATAGTTGGAGTGAAAGACTTACTGGGATGGGAATGATGGCCTCCTCTGATGATTTGTGAAACTCCGAAATAAAGGTTTTTAGATTTTCTGAGTCCTAGAGCTTGTACCAGCACTGAGACCAGAACTGGGACCAAGACCAAGGGGACCTCATATCCCCTGTGCAAGAATGCAGTCAATGTGGCTACCTTGTTCTTATTAAAGGATGCTAAAGGGATTATTTTAAGGACACTTCTTTCATCTTGTCTGTTTTAAGAAATGCTTATTTGAATATTTTTTTATTTTTTTTATTTTTAAGGATAGTATTCACCACAGGGATGGAGGGTGGCCATGGTGGTGCAGCATTCAGTGTTGCTGCCTCACAGCAAGAGGTTCTCCAGTTCAATCCTTGGCTGTGGTGCCTTCTGTGCAGAGTCTGCATGTCCTCCCTGTGGTCATGTGGGTTTTCTCCAGGTGCTCCAGTTTCCTCCCATCTCCCAAAGACATGCTGTAGGTGTATTGGGCACTCTAAATTGGCCCTAGGCATGAATGGGTGTGTGTGCTTTCTGTGGAAGGTTGGGTATCAGGCTGGCAACTTGACACCATAAAAACTCCACTGCTAATCATGACTAGACAGGTGATCAACTGTGGCATCCCCTATCCAGGAAAAGCTGAAAGACGAAGATTCACCACAGGGATGGAGTCTGCCTTCCCTGCTTAGCACTTATCTAATGTCCTCTCCACTTTTCTGTCCTATTCACGTAGCAGTGCCTACTACTGTATATAAATGTTTGTAAAATCTTAAGTCATACACTGTTATCATGCCAATATACACCATTTGATTATGAAACTATTCTGGCAGAGCTGCAATCCTTAAATGTTTCAGATGTTTGTGAGGATGGTTACACAGGCAGTGGTTATACCATTATAGCAGTATTAAAATCCATATTGCTCTGACATTATACAGTTTACTAGTGACACAAAACATTGTATTAGGGGATGAATTAGTGATACTGCATGGCTCCTGTGAGTCTGAAACCTATCAGATTATTTTGTCCCACTTACATTTCAGTATGGTGTGAGGTATTTAAGCCATATCACATCACACTGCAGTTCTATTATTTTATGAAGCACCATATTTCATCTGGAGTCTTCATTTATGTGACACTGAAATTTTGTTTGTTCAAAAACTAATGCATATGTATGCCCCTCTAAGCACATCTTTTAAGCTTGCGATCCTATTCTGCATAAACTCAAGAGAATTTTAAATGGTTATGCCTTCAAGGTTTGCTAGAACATCTGGAGATTTTACTTTGCATCAGATGTTTTGTAAACGCCTATTACTACTTTCACTACACCAGGTACAAATAGTGAAATGCTACATAACATTGTGTTTTCTTAATGCAGTGTTATGAAACATAGTTCAGACCTTTGAAAGATGATTATAATGAACAATGTCCTTGGAATCTCTACATTTGAATGCCTAAAATGCAGTCAAAAATTCTTTTACTCATTTTCATGGCATCAGTGGTGTCTATATAAATACAGTTGTCTATGGTAAAGTGAATTTCTTTACATTATCTTTAAAATTCTTTTAGTAAATCTTGTGCTGAAAAAGAGCACTTAGGGTAGACAATTTAAAACAATGTTCTGTTAATGCTGATACTTTGTGCATTACAATACTTTGACATAGATAAAAGGGTATATTGCAGTCTGAAGACAAAATGTTTTCACTGAAATGCACTTTCAGCAGAAAAAGTTGTATTTTTGGATTGCTGTTTCTCGAAGGAGCAGTGACCTTGGAGCTGCCTATATTATGTTTTGGTGTAAAAAAAACATGACAATAACAGTTTTGCAATGCATCCAGCTTTCAAGAAAACTATTTTGAATCATATGCCATTATTCTCATGAGTAACTGTTTTTGGCGCTGTGTAGCTGACTGCAGAAGTTAGATTAGAGCTATGGTAATTCTGTAGTTACACAGAAAAGAAACAGTGGACTTGGTGATGTGACTAGTCTGGTAGTTTGACTTGTTTTTGTTTCTGGTTCTTGTTTTTGTTTTTTTTTCCTAGTCCTTGATGTGTTGCAGATTTCCCTAGAGTATTACTGGAGGTTGACTAGTTTGAATAGCGACTTACTTCAGTCTGTTCCCATGTTGAAGATTAGACTTGATCCATTTTCAACCCTTTTAAAAGTTGAGCTGTTAATACTATGATGTAAAGGTTTGTACATCCATTGGGGAACATGATTTATTTGCTGATTTTCTGTACCAGTTTTAATAAACATTTCTGTGCTATTATTTCTTTTATGAAGAAGCACTGAGCTATTTTTTCTGCCTCCTTATAAAGCAGCACAAGCAAACAGTTTCAGACTAGTTTTGGGATTTTTATTCTTTTTAAGTCGCCCAGGGTGTCAGTCTGGGGATTTAATAAGTACATATAAATGGACAGTTATCACTTTAGTTCACTTTGAGTAGGTCTTCCTCATTTATTTTCTATACACTCACTAAATATCAAGGTTTCATGCCCCCTCTATGCACCATTAGTTTGAAATGTAAACCTGTTCTGCCTTAGATATCTTAAATGTTTATATATCTATCTGGATCTTAACATACCGAATGCTGCATGATACTTTAAAAAGAACGCATAACATGTGTAGGTGGAAAGACCTGAATGGTCTTTGTTTTAATGCATCATTCTGCTATACTGATTGCTACATAATAAGTAGCTGAGAGGCTTTAAGCACCATTTGTGACTTTCAATAAATAAAAATGAGAGTAGTTGGTGGAAAAAGCTGTATCACTCATTACATTTATTTTTTGCTGACATTTGTTGAAAATATGTGCTTGTGAAACTGCTGTACAGGTAGACGTACTGCTGTAGTTAATGAGGGGGCACTTTTCACTAAGAATTTATAACTCCAACATTCACTGAAGCTTTTATTCATTTCCTTTGGCATTGCCTTTTTTTAAACTTTACCAATATAGTTACTGTTTTGCCAGCCATAAATTATCATTTTAGTCTAACAGTTGTGTTTTTTGGCAAAAGTCTCATGTATGGCTTCTTCTGTTCCATTTATTGCATGTAGGTATATAAAACTTGGTGCCTTGCTGTCTGAGTGACTATTGGCATTTGTATTAAGTGTGGTGCCCATGCCCAGTTTCTGCCAAGGCAAGTTGTGTGTGTGTGTGTGTGTGTGTGTGTGTGTGTGTGTGTGTGTGTGTGTGTGTGTGTGTGTGTGTGTGTGTAATATATAGATATATATTTTTCTCTTACTGGGTTGATAATTATACTATGTATATGCTGATTTACTGTTAGACGAACTTTCAGCTTATTTTTTACTGGCATGTGATTCAGTGGCTGTGACGAAACTTGAAAGTGTTATTGTCTGAACTATGCTCACTCATTTTGATGTAGCTCAGTGTGTCATGTTTTCAGACATAATTATTCTGGCTCCAGTGTTTTATTACTGATTTATGACAAAGTCGTTATGTTTTTATTAGATCCCTTTACTGTTTCGGTTTCATATGTCAGTGATAGACATTTGTCACAAGCAGGTTTGTTATACTGTTGTTACTGAGTGTGTTTCATGTTCATTTTGCTTCTGACTAGGTTTCTTGAGGTCTCTGGTCATAAATGAAACTTAGTTTGATGTAAAGCACAAACAATGAATGATGTTATGAGGTGAACAAGCCTGATTGCACTATGGACAACATGATATTATCCATGCAACTGTGATAAATAGAATGGTTTATTTTCTTGCTGCTATTATTAAACCCATATCTTTAATATACATGTGTAAAATGGATGCTTTACATAGGCTATGAGCAGCAGCAATAGATATATATAGTTATAATACACACTTATATCAGTGTAAAATATGATTTGACTCCAAACATACCTTGTGCAGTGTCATGGTACGGGATACCTTTGTGGGCACCTTTCTTGTGGCCTGTCATACAACTGTATGTAAAATCATAAGCTATAATGCTTAGAGCATGCATATTCCCTCCTGCTTTAACACAGTGCCCCTATACTAAGGTTAACAGGCACACGTACACTTTCCCTTAATATGTTGTAGTTTGCAGGATTCCATATGCAATACCTAAATAATAGAAACCTTACAAGTATATGTGCTGTCTCAGTTCACTTGTCAGAAACAAGATAAAAGTTAATTTTTGCATTATACCAAAACATGACAGTGGCAACTTTTTAAAGCACTGATACATTAATCCTATAATTTAACAGTGTGAAAAAATCTCATGGCCTTAACTTTTCCCAGCAATTAAAAGAAAAAGAGGGTGTCTTGTGAAAGGATCATCCATAGAGGTCATGGAAAGATGCCAAACAGAAACACAAAAGATAGGGCATTAATACCCACACTACTGTTTTTAGTTTCCTCCTGCATGGTCTTAATGTCTATTTTCTGGTTATAACTTGGAGAATTTTGAGGGGTCATCCTTTTCCTTATGTACTTAATGTTTTGAGGCTGAGTTGACAGTTCTTCTCTTTCCAATGAGATCAAGTACTATCCAGGATGAGAGAGACCATTCTTCTCAGTTTGAAAATCTCCAGGTGTGGTGGTGTGGTTTGAATGGCCTGTTGTGACTGCAGATATTTACCAGAGTGGAAGGGGGCTAATTTGTAATCTGAGGTACTCTAACATTGTGATACAAGTTTCAGGCACCTTAGACTATCATTTAGCTGGTGGAAGGAAGGATAATGGCCCAGCACAGATTAAAGACACATTTTCTAAAGAAGATTTTTCTTTTCTGTCTTCCAGTGAAGTGTGTTTTCTTTAGGAACTGAACTGCAAATATGCTGGAATTTATGCCTCTTTGAAGAAATTATCTTTGGAGTTTTCAGCCTGAAACCTATTTTAAAGTTATAGCCTATTCGATTTTTAATTATTTTTTATTTTTATTTTTATTTTTGTGATATTCTTGTGATGTGCCACCCTTATTTATATATATATATATATATATATATATATATATATATATATGGATCTACTTTAGTTTATCGAATCAATGCATAACCGACATTTACAACATTGAGACGATAACATAGAAACTTATACATTTCATACATTATTTTGTCAGATGCATAAACAGCCTTCCTGCATGTTGTTGTACTATGTACCATATTAACAATGTGCCGTATGTTACGTATCACTCACAGTTGTCTACAAAATTAAAATGTCTGCTTTAGTGACAGAGCAAAATCAAGTAGATCAAACACCACTACTAATGTCTGTTGGTTGTTCTCCTTCCGGGAAGAAATGGAAATTGTTGCAGAGACATAGTGAGTTTCAATTTGTATTGAAGCATAAAAGTCACTATAATTCAATGGAATTTAGAATAGCTATAGCAACACTTTTTAAGTGGTGAAAACAGAAATTTTTGAATAAATACACGTCTGTTCTTTTAATTACAATGTGATTCATGGGAAGTTAAACAGTATACACAGAGCACTTTTCACCTGATAATTGTTTTGGGAAAATAATAATGGTGTTGTTGTATTTGTGTGTTTAAAACAGTGGGTAGGGTGTCGGGAGTTGTGTGAAACATCTGCAGTTGGTTTTTCAGTATTATGAGTCTCAATATTGTAAACTTTTGTTGCACTTATGTTTCAATGTTATTGTCTCAATGTTGTAACTTTCAGTTAGTTATTTGTTAATTGGATAAACTAAAGTAGATCTATATATATATATATATATATATATATATATATATATATATATATATATATATATATATATATAGTGTGTGTATTTATCTATCTCTCTCTCTCTATATATAGTGCATGAATGTGTACAGCTGTTTGTTTTTTTTAAATATCTTAATTGTTACTGTCTTAATAAGATTGTTAATCATATATATATATAACATGATTGGTTTATATTTAATCACCTACAGGGCTAAATGTGAGTTTTTCTACACCTGAGAACACGCATAGTGCGAAAGCTTATGTTAATTATGGTTTAATGAAATGGGTGATGGTTTGTCTTTATTATTGCTTAATAAAATAAAATCATTCTGTGGTTTCCTGAGCTGGTGCTACTTGTTTTATATTATATAACTGTAATAGAAATTCTTCCAGTTCAAACCCCCTCAGCCCCAACCCAAATATCGCCAGAGTCCATTGCCAAACCTTCAACAGTTTCTTTACAGAAACCACCCAGGCCCTTGCTAGCAAACTTAAACCCACTTGTCCTAACGCTGACACCCCTAAACCCAGTGACAGTCTCTCCTTTAGCTTCCAAAACGTTCTGACTTCACTCATTAGAGCCCTAATTAAAAAACTCAAACCAACCACCCTTTCAGCTGACCTCCTCCCTGCAGACTACCTGCAAAAAGCTGCTGATGTTATAGCATACCCTGTCTCTATGTTGATAAAACAGAACCATAACTGAAGCCTCTATCCCCTCTATCTGGAAAAAATCACATGTCTTACCACTTCACAAAAGAGGCAGCTCCATTGAGCTGTCAAACTATAGAGCAATAGCTGTCCTTTCCCCTCTGGCAAAAATTATGGAAAACTGTATCCATAAACAACTCTTACACTACCTTATTCAACATATACTTCTGGCCAACTCCCAGCATGGATTTAGACCACAGCACAGTACGACCTCAGCCCTCCTCTCCTTTTCTAATGTCATAAATCCCAACTGCAACAACAAGAAACTATATTATGCCCTGTTTTTTGATCTTTCCAAGGGCTTCAACATGGTTAACCACCAGCTACTCTTACTTACCCTAAATAAAGTATCCCTAAACAACCATGCCATACAATAGTTTCAATCTTATCTTAGTGGAAGACAGCAGGCTGTCCTTTGGCAGGAAAAACTCTCCACCCTTCTCCCCATTACCCTTGGTGTCCCTCAAGGCTCCATATTATGTCCCTTTCTTTTCTCCCTCCTTATCAATGACTTCCACACTGTAATCCCAGATGCAACCTGTATCCAATATGCTGATAACTCCACCCTGATTTGCTCAGCCTCTACCCCTACAGATCTCCTTAGTTTAACCCAGAAAACTGGATCTCTAATCAACAGCTGATATTAAACCCTAATAAAACAAAGATATTGGCCTAATGGTTAAGGTGTTTGCCTTACAAACACAAAGTGCAGGGTTTGAGTATCACAAGGGATAATTAGCTAGGCTTAAAATGGTTTGCAAGGGCAGTTAGCCTAGTACTAATCTATAAACCTATCTATGAACCTATGAACCTCAAATATGATATGCAAGTAAACCAAACTATTAAAACCGTTAATAAAAAACTTGGCTCCCAATACAAAAACAAACCTTTTCTCACCCCTCTAGCTAGGACTGCCATTGCCTGTACCAATCTGCTTTCAACTCTACTCTATACCTCGCCAATACTCACTAACTTGAACAAAACTGATCTCAGCAAACTCTCTAGCTGCTACAATCAAATTGCCAGGTTTGCCACAGGAACTCCCTGCAGGACACACCATTGTCAAAACCTAAACCTCTTAGGATGGCTTGAACTCCCAAGGCTAATTCAATATAATCAACTTACTGTAGCATTCAAGGTTATTAACCATCCAGAAAAAACACCCTTCCTTAAAAACATTATCCAACCCTACAAAAATACTAGGCCACTTTGTTCCACTACAAAACTTTTGGTTCAATCTGTTAAAGGTAACAACCTATATGGAGAATCTTTATTTGCAAATTCAGTAGGCAAAACCTGGAATTCGCTCCCATCTGACCTTACTCTGAACCCTTCCCTTAATCAGTTAAAAAAAATCTAACCCAGTATTTTAAAACTCACTGGTTATGTCCTTGCTCTAACCCTGACTAAAGCCTCATCTACTTCCATATCCCTGCAATTTTTATTCACAGTGACTTACCTCTTACATTAAAAGGTTTGAAAAGAGAAATTGTAACATCTTTGCAGATACTCTGTATATAGCTGCACCTATATGTTTGATAAGAGAAACTGTAACATATTTGTATATATTTCTGAATATAAACTGTATTTTTCATAGGCTTGAAATGTAAGAAAGTAACTTGTATGTTAATGCAATATGTTTGTGCATATACTGTAACTTGCTTGTCTTTATCTGTTTGTAAGTTTGGAGCTTTTCTCCCCAGGCCTCCACTGAAAATGGACATGTATCCAGTCAGACTATCCCGGTCAACAAATGTAAAATAATAAAATAAAATAATAATAACAATATAGTTTAACATTAACAGTGTTTGTTCCACTTTTTTTTTTTTTCTTGATTATTCACATCTGTCCTGGAGAGGAGGTGTTAGTGAGCCTAGTTTAAGGTAAATACTCTTTGAATTCACTCTTTGGAAAATGTGGATGCAACAAGGCTACAAGTAGAAAGAGAAAAATGTGAGTTAGAAGAGGTGAATTTATCAGATATAATTTTGCAGTTCTGGATCATGGAGATGGTGAATGAAAATGTTAAGTGTTCTTGTATAAAAATGGTCAGCAAGAATAATGTGGGAAGTGGTGAAATTATAAGCAAAGGGGATATAGCTGCTAAAATCTCAAAAACATGCAGCAGATGCTAGTTTCATGAAACAGAGGGATGAAGGCATACCCATGGCACAGGCAACCTAAGTTCTACTAGCTGCTTGGGTACCTGTAGGAGCTGACTGCATAGGATGGGAGTGAGTGTCCACTGCTAGCTCACTCATCTTGGGGGAGAGAAGTGGATCTGATTCACGAAACAGGTGGCACTTAGGATCATTAGGTGTTCATCTAGTAGAGTTGAGTCTGCTGAGCTTATGCTGACACCAGCACACCTGCACTAGGTAGCCCAAGGGCAAGGACAGGACAGGTACATTTCCCTTTGAGGGATGATAACCATATAGCTTGGAGTAACTGCCAAAGGGGAGGGAGTGTTCTCTGAGAGAGAGAGAGAGAGAGAGAGAAAATAGGCTGCCCCATAGGACTAGCAACCTGGCCCCCTCTCTCCCACCAATCTCTTACTGGTGCATGGGGGTGTATCAGAATTCACAGACAGGAATAAATGGGCCAGTTGGCCCTCATCCAGCCCAGGAATGTGCAAATTCCATCCCCCTGAAGGGATGGCCTACCCGAATATGCCAGTGGTAAAAGCCTGGAAGATTAGTTAGGGTGGATGTAACTAAACTTCCCAAGCATGAATGTAAATGAAAAGCTAACCAACAAATGTTCTGACAGCGTCGGAATCACCAATAAGTGTATGACCACCTCTAGTTTCATAAAAGAATATATTTATTCCACAATAGCGAATAAAACCACAAGTTGTATACACACTTAATAAACTTCCCAAGCATGCTAAAATATTAATGAATTAACTAATATTAATTAATTAATCAATTATGATTAATAATGATAATGATGATTATTGATAATTAATTTCACAATTATGGGATAGGTTATTTTGATCAAAAAAGGGACATTGTCTATGGCTAAAATGGCCCACAAGGGCAGCTAGCCTAGTACGTACCTATGACCCTATGAACTTATTATGAGTCATACTCAACAGTGTGCATAGAATGGAACATTCTGTCCTTATAGGTGATTGACCAAATCAAATAACTATGAAACTGTACCATTACAATAGCCACATGTGGTTGCTTCATTTTGATAAGAAGCCAAAAAAGAATTGTGTTGTGGGAGTACAAAACAAAAATGAGTGGAGTACTACACTTTGGATTTGTATGTGAAAATGTAGGCCTGTAATGAAATAATGTATTAACTCTAACAAATTACAGCTAGGGATGGTTTGAGCTATCCTGATAAATTTGTTATAATATGAAAAACATGTTGATGGATAGACCTCTCACCAGTTAAAATGTTGATATTGTTTGAGGAACTATAAGCAAAGGGAGTGCCACTTACATGCAGCAAGTTACCGCTGAGCAAACAAATACAAGTGATAATACACAAAGAGGTACCCTGCAAAATGAAAGGGAGGACAGATGGTGATAAATAAGGAAGAGGGGTGAGGGCAATGGAACTCTATCAAATGAAGGCAAAATTATGCCCCATGACTTATAGGATGGCAGAGAGGGACAGTAGTGGTATAGTACTGAGTTGCTACTGTATGTAGAAAATCCACATGGATCTTTGCTGAATAGATTATGGAGTATCTCAAGAAGGAAAGTACATTTTCCCAATGACTCAGATGTTAGAGGTGAGGAAGTGATGGATGATAGCAGACAAACTTTAGCCAGATGTTAAAGCTGGGATCTGAAATAGAACAGCTGGACTTTTTCAGCATGAATGGCTGGGAGACAATTAATTGAGAATCTTACAGTAAGGAAGTTTAAAGCTTCTGGCTTCCTATGTACCTGCCACAGACTGCAAGTGATACAGTTTTTTTTTTTGTTTGTCTTCCACTCTATTGAAGCCTGTTAAACTACTTTGTTTCCAGTACATACCTGTGGCTATCCAATAGGAGACAGAAAATTAAGAGTAGAAGAAGATGATGAAGAGTGTTCTACCTGAAAGTGAGTTCACAAGGAAGCCTGTGTGTGAGACATTTGGTCATGTTCTGAATGTAATCCTGTGTGTCAAAGGAGGATTGTGACTTTCAAGCTTGAACAGCTGGACTTTATTGGTATTTGTCTGGTTAGGTGAAGGTTTTCCACACTGGGGGAAACAATCCTATTAGTACGTGTGCAGCACAAAGAATGTATGTTCATCAGTTGCCATACACTGCAGGAATGGGGAATTGTATGTGTGTTTTAAAGGGAAGGAAGAAATGTGGTGTGAGGCAAATATTTCTTTGAAACAATATCTGCTCTATAAAACTGGATAGCTTTTATATTTAATTATGAATTATTATAGAAGTTCAGTTTGGCAGTTTTTTAATTTGACCATTTAAGTGTGGTAGAAAAGATGAATGCTATATCAAGTTATATGAACTGTGGCCATGCTTTCAACAAAGGTGTATGTATTGTTATAAAGCCTCTATGATTAGTTTGTTTTTCATTATCATACAGGGCCAGATTATGGAGGCCTCTGTACCATGTATTGTGACTGTAATGTACCTATAGAGAACACAAACTATTTTACATGCTGTATTACTTAATTCAGTAATTAAAATAACTGATATAGTGTACACAAAATGTTTCAGGCATTGTATGTTTCATGATGAACCAGTTTATTTTTCACAGGTATTGGACTGCAGTTTTTCTTTTGCCAAAACTTATGGTCAAAGTCACATTGCCTCTTTTGCTAGCAAGTCAATTATACTTTTTCATGAAATGTAGTGGTAAAAGCAAAAACATATACGGGGACAGACCTTATGTTTTCTGAAAAGAAAAATGAACATGTATGTGTTTTGTAAAGTGTGGCTCATGTTCATTATAGTTTTAAGTGTTCACATTCCAGGGAATGTAGGATCTGTGTTTTATCTTGTCAGTCTACTGATACAGGAATTTAGACATAATCATGAGGGGTTAGTTGTGGGAAATGTGTGTCTGAAAAAGTTTTTGATAAAGGATCAGTGGGAGTGTATTGTATTTTGTGCACTTTTTTTAGTAAATACTGTACTAAAGCCAGCCCTGATGGCCTTAAGAGTGTGTGTGTGTGTGTGTGTGTGTGTGTGTGTGTGTGTGTGTGTGTGTGTGTCTGTGTCTGTGTGTGTGTGTGTGCACGTGTGTGTGTGTGTTTGTTGGAGGATCACTTATAGCCACGTGGTTTAACCATTCTTTTTCCATGGGGTATGTGGAAGGATAATTAAGGAGGACCCACTGTGAAATTCAGGTCAGATGAATTAGACTAATGATAAATAAAGATTAAATAATAGTCCACTGAGAATACAGCAGGCAGTAGCTGTATAAGGATTAGTAGCATGCAGGGGTAGGAGAGAGGATAGAGTGTTACTTGTTGATATGAAGATATAAAAGCGACTTGGGTATTTCGCATATGTGATATGGAACTGAGGGAAAGATGTGGGATTGCAGGACTGGGATCCTGTATCCTTTTATGTGTGCTTAGGGAAAGATATTAAGGAGAGAGTAATAGTCACTGCTACGGATGTTTGTAGGAGGCTTTGTTAAGAAAAGGAAGGTTCTAAGGTTCATGGGATTTAATAGCTGTTGAACATACTTAAAGGTGGAAGTAGTGGATGCAGAGGAAAATTAGATGGTGATTGGTAAATGTAAAGAAGAATATAGTTAAAAGAAAAAACAGGATTTTAATAGGGCAGGGTGGACATGTGGAGTACAGAAGAGGACTAAGTACACAGAAAGTGATGGGAGGTGGTATAAATAAGTCAGACTGGAGGTTGGCATTGGTAATGATGTCATAAGAGGCAGGAAAATAGTGAGAAGTGGGGAAAAAGTAGGTAAGCAGTTGAAATGACAGACAAATAGGGTCAAAAGATGCATGGGTATTGATGATGGGCATCAACAAGAGTACAGGACTGCATGCACAGCCTGTAGATGAGGGGAGGACAGTGATGTAAACAGCATTCAGTGACAAATGCCCTGTCTCAAGGGTGGGTCATCAGATTACAAGGCAGTAGGGGTAGGGAGAAGGGACAGAAGGGATGCTTCAGTAATTAACAAGGAATGTGTGGGTGTTAGAATCTACTGAAAAGGGTGAAGTAGGGAGCCACAATGTGGGCTGGTGCAGATTTAATTTTGTTACAGGAAATGAAGGTAAGCAGAAAAGAAATGAGGGAACAAGGGATAGGCAGTGTGACACGATGCAGGACTGTGCAAAGAAAGAAGGACACAATGAGTGGGCTTAGTAGCAAAGAGAGGATTTGTAATGAAAGTAGATACATCAAAAAAGGGGAGATGGTAGATGGCCACTGAAGAAATGCAGGATCACAGGGGAATTGTGACTGCTAGTATCCATTTATGCGTAAAATGCAATGATATTTTGTTTTTCAGAAACTCTCTTTGTGTACAGAGATGGTCAGGAGCAAGAAGGGGCAGTCAGTGCTAAAACAGGACATTAATATCATCTTAGTGCTGACCTAGAATAGAAAATAAGGCTATCAGAGAAGATGACAGAACGAGCTGAATGAATAGCTAAGGTAAAGCAAGTGACATGTGGAGAGTGCGACATCGATTAAGTAGGAAGTGTACCTTCTCTAGGGATGAATATAAGCAACTGAGTGGTCTACATCTGTTTCTGGCTAATACATTTATTAGAGGGACAGGTAGGACAGAAATCCATAAAAAATGTTAGACCTATCATGCACATCAAGTAGATGGTGTATTATTGTAGTGGTACATAGCTTTAAGTATTGTAATGCCTAACTAGAGGGAGCTTGGGTGACTATTGCAGCTATGAAGACAGCTGCCATCATTTGTATGGCAGCACTGTAAAACTGAATATGATGGAAGATATACTTTTATTTATTTCATTTACTGTAATTTAGTCTACACTTGTTTACCAGATTAGAATACCAGTACTAGTGCATGAAAACAGAGACTGACAGAAGTATGATGGTCAAGAGTTGTACAAAGAGGCTTCTCAAGATGAGTTACAACTAAAGCTAAACTCCCAAAAGGAAAATCATAAGTCCAGTGAGAACAGTCCTACTGACAGTTGAAGAAACCAAACAGGTATATGGGTAGTTTGCTAGCTGATCATGTTATTAAGGGCATACATTTATTGATATGCAGAGGCATGACTAGGGAGGAGAGGGTGGGCAGCCTCCCTGGATGCAAGGCATTAGAGGTACAATAACCAAATGATGTTAAGTCAGACGTACAGTATCTGCATTAAGAAATGAATGCTGATACTGCGTTTGCAGTAAGGGCTGAAGGTCTTCGATGCTTCTTGTATGGTACAAACGTAGCAAGTGGTTTGCTATTTTTTTCATAGGAGATTTTATTTGTCCTTAAATATGAAATGATGTTTTTAATGATGCAGCCCCCAATACATACATATAATTACATATATGTAAGTATACACAGACATACGTGCACACTGGCATGCGCCTACACACACACACACACACACACACACACACACACACACACACACACACACACACACACACACACACACACACACACATAATTTATGAAGCCACTGGGGCAAGATATATTCAAAAACACACATTTATTTATCTTTTAAACACAAATATGACTTCACTTGGCTTTATAAAACACACACACACACACACACACACACACACACACACACACACACACACACACACACACACACACACACACACACACACACACACACACACACACACGCACACACATACACACACACAGAAAACAAAGCAAGACATAATATTAACAATAATAACCAATCTATAAGTTCATTCAGGATACAGGCTGCCCCACAACTAACAGGATGTGTCATGCAGTATCAACATTGTCCAATGCTTGCTATAAACAACAGAGTATAAAAAATATCTTATTTTTTCAGATATTTGTGGATGATATATTTACAATGAGCTGTTACATTTTAAATGTTCTAATAGCTGACTTTTTATAAATTTTCAATCAATACTTGTTACAAACACATTTGATTTAAAATTTATAAAAAATCAGCTATTAGAACATTTAAAATGTAACAGCTTATTGTGAATATATCATCCACAAATATCTAAAAAAATAAAAATTAAACATAGATTTTGCAAAGAAAATATTGTTTCCTTCAGTGTAGCAAATATCATTATATTTGGATACATATTTACTATGGGAGTAGATATAGTAACACCCGATATTTAGAGCTACAGATTAATCTGATTAGTAAATACATAATTATAGTATGGTTTGGTACTGTTATTTCCAGAAATAATATTTATAGAACTATTCTGCTCTAATAACATAACATTTCTTTCAGATTATAGGACCTCTTAAAATTGAATTTTGGTTTCTCAGGAAGAATTCTAAGTTCATCATAAGGCATCAAATTGTAAAATTCTTGTTATAAACATCACATATGCACTTAGAAATTTTATTATATTCTACTGGAAAATAATATTTTTTGTTTAATTGTTGCAAGTGAACCTGATGTTATTGAGTGATCAAAATTCATATAAAATATTAATGGAATATAAATAAATAGATAATGAATGTTTAAACATCTATGTATAATTTACATGCAAATGGGCATTTAAGTGATGAAGTAGTTTCCTTTTGTCATGAGGAAAATCCAGTGATATCAGTTTTTATTGTTTACAAAAACAGACAAATACCCCACCACTCCACCTATGAGACCCACAGTACCTTGAAAGGGTTGGGTTACTGAACCTATTTCCATATTTTGCGAGAATGCTTTGAGACATTTTTTGTGAGCATAAGATCATTTATTTAATTTAGGGATGATTTTCTGATTTCCTGAGAACAGTGGTGAATGACAAATAAGGTACAGAATATTCTATTGGTAACGTTGGATATTGATAACTTATTTACTGCCATTCCCAATTAATATGATGCAGCAGCCATAAGGTTTCACTTGAGTCTTTATTCCACTTTTTGCTCCTTCTCCATATTTAGTAGTTTATATGAAATTTTAATATTGGTATTAGAAAACAATGTATTTGTCAGAATAATTTATATCACCAGATATTAGGTGTTGCTATGAGTAGCCCCATACTGAATACTAGTGACATTATAGTGGTATCTTGTCTGGGAACAGGAAGCATTTTGAAAGACTTCCTAGCAAAAAGCTAGATGTTCTTCCAACCAAAAAGCAAAAATGCAATATCCACCACCAAACCAAAGTCCATCAACGCTGCTCCGACACAATAAAGGCTGTCCAAATACCCAAAGAATACGAACCGTCTGTAACACAAGAAACGACAACCGAATGTAAAGGGAATACATATTTATTGTCTTACTTAGATACAAAATAAAAATGAATGATGTTAAAATAGTAACTGATCTGGTCTTGCTCAGCACAAGGAGAAACTATATCCCTAAACGTGAACAAATACCTATTCAAACCTTACATCTCCTAATTTTCCCATCTTCGCTCACTTCCTTACTTTTACCAATTTATCTCCTCTGGCTTTCTCTCTAAATATACTATAAGCATGCTTTTTTCTCACTTCATATTACAATTCATGTTTATATTATACTAACTTACCTTTAATTTCTCTATAAACTGGCTAGAATTTCTCTAACTTTTAAATCATTGTCATGTAACTTGTATCTACTCTTAACCAATGTTTTCAGATTATATCTGATTTGGTATAATTATTGAAATTGTATTTTTTTGTATTATTTATAAACACTGTAAAATTATTATTCTTAAAATGTTTTATAATGCTTTGGAGCTTTTCTCCTCGAGCCTTTGTTGAAAACGGTCTCCTACCTGGTTGGACTTTCCTGGTAATCAAATGTCAATAAATAAATAAATACATATTTTATTTATTTAACATTTTGTTTACCTGGAAAGTCTGAATGGGACAGAGCCCATTTTCAGCAGAGGGCCAGGGAGAAATGTTCCAGATGCATGTCTTTGGACAATAAATGTGACAAAATACCTTTGTGATGTTTATAGCAAACATTGGAAAATGTTGATGTCGTATTATTAACTTAGCAGTATTTTCCAGACAAACATTTAAGAGTTTTCATAATCTGAAAGAAATGTTATGTTATAAAGAACAACAAATGCTGTATTATAAACAGCAGAATAATTCTAGAAATATTATTTCTTGAAATAAGGGTACCAGAACATGCTAAAATTAATAAAAACTGTAAATATGTCTCCAATGACAATTTATTTTTATATTTTGCTTTTAAAGAAAACTATATTTTAAATATTTCTATAACACACAAGACTTAAACTATTATATATTTGGCTAGATATAAAAAATCTATAGCATTTTAGTAAGGAAAACTAATAGTAAAAGAAGACAACAATGGAGCTTAAGTCAGATAAGAAGGAAAATAAAAATAATGCCTTGTATAAACATATTCCCAATGTGGTTCATGAACATGAATGTAGGTTTAATGTACTAGGGGCTGTGAATTTTAATAGAAGGTCTAGTGATTTGATTACATGTAGAGAAAAATGTAAATATTTTGGGTAACTAGGTTAACAGCTGACCAGTAACTAAGTTTGAATGGAGTCTACATCCTGAAGTTTGTTTTGAACTTATGACCTATTAGGTAGATTTCTATCTATTTCTTTTCTGTGTTAAATTTCAGTGATGTTCCACTTTTATATTTAACACACACACACACACACACACACACACACACACACACACACACACACACACACACACCCACACGCGTGTGCGCGCGCGTGTGTGTGTGTGTGTGTGTGTATGTGTGTGTAGACAGATATAGATAGAAGAGATAGATGTAAAATACAGATATTTTGAGCAATGTATATGTTTAGATATGAATGAATGATAGTGTTTTTGTTAAATATGTGATCAACTTAATAAAATTACTAATTGTGATTTCATGTGTCATATGACTGATACATATTTAAACACCTGCATGGCTGAATGTGATTTTAGTGTGAAAGCTTGTGTTTTAGTGTGAAAGCTTGTGTTTTATATTGTTTAACAAAATAATATTGTTCTGTAGTTTCCTATGCTAATCCTCATAGTTTTGTGTTTCAACCTAATATAACAAACTCAGAATTAATCTACATGATGTACCTTTGTTTATTGGACACATTTATATAACAACTAGATTATTTTTGCAAACACTGTTGAGTACCCATAAGGGTTGTTGCAGGGACTGCACATTGTTTCTGGGAGTGTTGTATTTCAGTACTACTTGTAGTGAACTCTGAACTGATTTTTATTATTTTCACTGGGGGAATGGTAAATTATACCAGAATTCCTGCAGGGAATCTAAAGATCAACTTCCAGAAGCCAGTCTAGTTGTACTTGTGAGGTACCCTAATGCAGTTATTCTTGTGGTGACCTGCATAAAGAAATGAGGGCATCCCAAGGAAATATGATGTAAAGCAGGAACATACTTCTTTTTTCTTGGGTAGTGATCATGCTTGTCTGTCTGTTATTCACTCAAGAGCACAGTATCTGAGACCAGTATTGCTTGATACCAATAAGTATCACCTTGATTGTATATGTTCAGCTCAGCATACTGGCCCACTAGGGATCAAATCCTATGTTCCTTTAAATGTTATACTACTTTGGGATCTTTTCAAATTGCCAGAGGCAGGAACTGCAGCTAGGTACAAATATAAAGAATAATAGATGCATTTATGCAAATGCATGACACTGCAATGTGCCTTTAATTAATGCTGAGCAGAAACTGTCGATGGAAACCTGCATACATGTTACATAGTAATGCCTGGAACTCAGATGAAGGGCAGAAATTGAGCCCAGGAGTAT
Organism: Protopterus annectens; assembly: GCF_019279795.1. Classification (NCBI taxonomy): domain Eukaryota; kingdom Metazoa; phylum Chordata; order Ceratodontiformes; family Protopteridae; genus Protopterus; species Protopterus annectens. The sequence continues at coordinate 1,829,904,629 of NC_056728.1, read as the reverse complement.
GCAGACCATGTTTAGAAGAAGTGTCGTGGAGCAAATGGAATGGGGCAGGTACCTTCTGGAAAAGCAAGATGCAAGAACCTATAACAAACATAAGTTTATAACAGCGGAAAAGCCAACCCAATTCCTTTACATATGGTTTGTATACTTTATTACTCATCTGGTTATCAAGTGATTTCTTGAAAATAGCTAGACTGCTTGGCAAAGAAATATCGATAGAGATATTATTCTATAACCTAGTCATTCTGTTAGTGATAAATGTATGTTACAGTTTAGTTTTCATATTTTGATACAAAAATTCTTATGTCTCAAGGCCCTATTCCTTGTAAAAATTGCATTAAAATAGTTGTTAAAACTAAGCCATGATATACATTATAAAAATGATTAACATTCCTTGAATATATGTATAGAAGACTGAGTACAACTTTAGATGTTTGCACCTACTCTCATAATGAAAATTCTATATGGAGTTGATTCTTCTAGTAAAATTTGTCTGTACAACTTCTGATATATGTAATTCTCCTTCATTGTACATACAAAACACATTGTTATATTCTAAGACCGGTCCTATATAATATTTAAATTCTGTAACAAGACAATAATCGTTTCTTGTTGTAAGTGATCTTAAAATATAACCAATTTTTCTAATTGCTTTAGTACAAATAGACTTTGCTTGATTTGCAAAAGATAAAATTGACGTGATTATAATTCCTAGGTTTTATACAGATCTACTTCCTAAAGTACATATATGCAAGGTTTATATATTTTATTTGTAAAATACATAACATTTGTCAGTACTTAGCTATAACCCTACAGAAGAAGACCACTCATATGCAAAGATTGCATAAATGCATTCAGGGCTTTGTAATCTTTTTCATTTTGCAAGATAAAACAAATTTTGCAATCATTGGCATATTTACAATGAATACAGGGCCCTGAATGGTTCCTTGTGGGACTCCTGAGTGAACTGGCAACAATTAAGCAATATATTTTTGAAGTTAACATGTTGAGTTCTATTTGTTAACCATTTAATTATCCATCTTACTATAAAGCAATCTACATTATTTATTTGAAAACAGTTATATATTACAGGAAACGAGAACCTTCCAAACGTTGGATACATCCAAAAATATGACACTTGGAGATAATACCAGCTCTAAGGCTTCAACTATTAACCAGATTACTCAATGTAGATCTTATAGGGGACTCCAGCACTAATGTATTTTGTTGAGGCAAACTAGACCAATTCCCTTTTATCAGTGACCTTGTTTTCTTTACATGTGTTTTGTTCGTTGTTTTTCGTAACAAAAATAACCTTTGTTTCTTCAATATGCTTTCTGCCATTATTACCTCAGGTTTGTTATATTGCCAATGTTATCAGTAACATTATTGTCTAATGCTGTAATTTCAGAGGCTGAACTAATTGTTATATTCCCTATATTCCCTATATCATCATGATGATTTTTTTAGTACAATGACTTCTGGATAGAGGCAAGTAGGAGTTCCAGAAAAAAGAGATAGACTGTGTATTAATATCAAAAGCTCATCTCATTTTTGTCTGCATTTTGCTTTGTATTACTAATTGTATCACCCAGCATATCACTATTTGATGTTTTATGTCTATCACAATCTAGTATTTCAATAAATATTTTAGAAGTAGGTGAATTTCTTTCTAATACTCTATTATCTTCCTTGCAAGATGGTGAAATATCTATATTACATCTCTATCACAGAAATCCTGCCACTGAGTGTTTCATTGCCTGATGAAGATGGAATGCAATATTTACATTTTTTATTATTCTTTAGTGTATTATTTTGTACCCCATTTTCTTTTATTTACTTTCCATGGTTTAACCGATGTAATCCCAGCAACAGTAAATTTGCTGTTACCATGAATAGTTGAATCTTTAACTAGAAACTTATTACTTAACTCTATATCCTTGTTATAACAAACATCCATCACCTAGTCATTAACAAACTCCTTTAAATATGAAAAAAAGACACTGGCAAATATTTCAGTCCTGAAGGATTTTATTCTTGACTACATTAATTGGTTGTTGCAGTTTAATATAATTACAACATAATATGGTATTTAAGTTTTTCATGTAAACACCACAATAAACACATTCTTCAATATACTGATTCTTAATTAAATCATCAGAAACATAATAATTCAAAATTCTATCATATGATATTACTAACTGAGTAAAATACACGAGGAAATAAAAAATCAACACCCAAATTGACCACCACCAATGTATTTAATATATAAGTAGAAAAATGTGGTTTACTTTACATGTTTGAAATTCAAATGGTCTTACATGCACATCTGCAAACCAGATATGCAAATTCTCAAAATGTCATAAAATAATCGAATTTCGACATTTCCAAATGCACTACTGCTGAAACAAGTGCTGCCATGGGTCAAAAAGGGGGTGACATTTTATAATTAGGTGCTTCGGTTTTCACGATTTTGGAATTTTGAGGTTTGCAGTTCGTGGCAGCGGGTTCAAAGATGTGACCATCGAACATGTAAAGGTAAACCGAAAAATCATTATAGTAAAGAAATATTATTACAAAAACACACAGAATTCAAGCCCTAAAATGAAAAAAAAGAAACTAAACAAAATATATTTATCCAAATAATAATTAATTACCTATTCAGTAATGCAGCCAAAACAAATAGACTGCTATACCCAATACTTAAAAATGTTGCCCTGTAGTGTCTTGTATTCAAAAGTCCTTACTTCTTCTTCTTCTTCTTCTTTTGGCTTTTCCTGGTTAGGTGTCGCCACAGTGGAACTCCAGTCCGCTAATGATTGGCAGTAGATTTTTACGGTGCCGAGGTGCCAGCCCGATGCCCAACCTTCAACGAAGGCACACCCATTTACGCATGTCTTTCAAATGCCACTCGACTGCGAGGAGGACATGCAGACTCCACACAGAAGGTGCTCCAGCCAAGAATCGAACGGGAAACCCATTTGCTGTGAGGTGACAACGCTACTGCTGCACCACCAAGGCTTACTCAAAATGCATAATATCCCTGGCTCCCACACTCCAACAATCCCACAATTACAAAATCACACAAAGCTGCACAATGCACATATATGTATCTACTCATCATTGTACTGAAGCCAGCACTTGTTCTACTCATGACTGCTTGTACAGAGACACAGTTTAAAGCCAAGCGGATATTTTCTGATAGCTAGAATAGCTTATCAGTCACACAATCCCCAGAAGCAGGAAAACAGATAAAATAAAGTGTGATTTCTCAGTGTCTTTAAAAAGGGGAGGGAGAGCACATAAAACAAAATAAGAAATAGTCAACGGAGCCCTTAAAATGGACATCAAAGAAACACAAATTAAGACTTTTGCTCCCTTCAGCCTTCCAAATTCAGTCCAAATAAAATTAGAAATCATAACCACTTAAATTAACAACTGTGAACAAATTAGTGACACTCCAGTCCTGAAGGTTGAAAGTTATATGGGCGGCACAGCTGTGCAGTGATTACCATTGTTGCCTCACAGCAAGAGGTTCTCCAGTTTGATTCTCAGCCGGGGTGCCTTCTCTGCGGAGTTTGCATGTCCTCCCTGCATTCACCTATGTTTCCTCTGGGAGCTCTGGTTTCCTCCGACATTCCAAAGACATGCATCTGGAGCATTTCTCCCCAAGCCTCCTCTGAAAACAGGCTCTGTCTCAGTCAGACGTTCCCAGTAAACAAATGTTAAATAAATAAAGTAAAATATTTCTGAACAGCATTCTATTCAAGAATGTTTATTTGAATTTTTTTATTTAAATTTCTACCAACTTTATTTTTCTAGATCCCAAGCTGAAATATCAGTTTAACTTTTATTTTCAGTATATAACATGAATCTGTTCCATACCCTAGCCTTCTTTTTCATCTGTGTCCTGAGTTAACACTTTTTTGGGGGGGAGGCATTACACTATACAGTGGAGAGGGGTCAAGCCATAGAACTGGTGTTCTGGAAGGGCAGTGAGGCTCTATGCATTGGAGTGGAAATGTAACACAACTGAGTTGCTCTTACTTTACAACTGAGCACAAAACAGATGCAGATAGGAAGCAAAGAATACAGATTACATTTCATAGTATAAAACAGATATGTACTACTTACAGGATTTATGAAGTAGCATGGAATAACAACCTGAGAGCAAATTAAATTGACATAGCCACTGTCTTATCACAAAGGATAGGGTGAAGCATGGAGGAACGTTATCTGTGACTGCTATGCAGGGCATACAGGAATGGCCATGCAATGAGTCATGCTTCAGATACTCCGGGGGACCCCATACATTCTGACATACTGAACAATGACAGTGGAGATATACAGAAAGTGTTTTGCTACTTCCATAGGTAATCAGTGCATTGTAAGTAGATTCCTGCATTTGCCCATCTTTGGAGCATAATCCAGTACTCAATACTCAATAGACAGTAATCAAGGAGCCTGAATCCGCACCACTGGCACTAGAGAGGGACATTCATTTGGAAGAAATGTAGATACATACAGTATTTCCAGATGCAGCTCTCTGCATCAAGCAAAATTTCCCTTAAGAGCACACAGGAAATACACTCAGTCCAGGGTCTGGGTTTCTCTCTCTCTCTCTCTGTTTCTCTTTCTCTCTCTCTCCAGGTGCCCAATAAGAATCCCCACTGGCACAGCTGCAGAGCTAAATCCTCAGTTGAGTGTCCAAGCCAAGTCCTCCACTATTCCCTCTGTGAAATCAGTGCTGTGTGTCCCTGAACCAAGCAGCTGACACACACACACACACACACACACACACACACACACACACACACACACACACACACACATACACATACACACACCACAAAGCCAGCTACTGTAAGGATCTTACAAGGGTACTCAATGAAACTGAGTGAAATTACTATTAATACAAATGATACTGTTTGACCAATGCAGTAAAGCTTTCAGGAGTGGCCACAGAGTCACCAAATAGATATGAGTACTCTCAAAGGTTAAAATATTATTTAAAGGACCAGCCACAATTAAAAGTTTAAATATATTTAATAATAAATAATAAAATAACATGAAATACTAAATATCGATTTACAATAATCACCAAAGTTACAATCACAGGACATATTAAAATAACTTAGATTAATAGATTTACATAGATACAGATCTCACTATATTTTCCTGACTGATCTAAATAATTATTATTCTCTAGTGACTTACTATAGCAAGGCAAGATGAAGTGAGTGAGAGATCCTTCTATGTCGGGTTCTAAAAAACGGGCTGCAGTGAGACTTCAGTCTCATCCAGAATTAAAACATCACTTTTTGCCCTGGATAACAGAATGGCAGAATGGCATCACATAAATCTGGCTATTTGACTTCTGATTCCCATACTACCCCACGTCCTAACAACTGACCCAGAATCTAGCACATATGTGTCAACAATACACACACACACAGAGCTTTGCTAAGAATTGTTGCAGCTTCTGGAAGTCTATAGGAGCTAATAAACCATTCTCTGGCACAGACATTTCGATTCTAGCTGCAATCAGAACTGTAAGATACAATCTTTATGGCCTAAATTAAGTAATTTAATTTCATACTATTTTTAAAAGTTATCTGGAGCTTAACCTCTTCTTTTCCAGTATCCTCTGTTACAATATTAATTTCAATCATTATAATACAGTGTGACATACACATATATTTCTTTTTCTGTCCAGAAAGACATACTGTTGGTAGATTTGTTAACACAAGCAGTTTTACAAATACATTTTTCAACACAAGCATCTGTACAAATCAGTTTGATATACAAATGACATGCAATTATTTACAAAATTCCAGCTAGCTATACTGGTGCATGTTATACATCCACTGCCCTACTTCTCCTGGCATAGCTGGCAATACCTCACATTGTCACATCTCTCCCCACAAGACTCAACCTAGTTTTTCAAGTGACCCTTGAGAAACATTGCTTGAGACATGCTCACTCTGCATTCCTTGAGACATTGGAAAATATAAAGGTCCTACGCAACACCATAATCTTGGGTGATTTCAACTACCCTGGTATAGACTGGGCGAACTACCAATGTTCCAACTCCTATGCTCAGTGATTCATAGAATTTATAAATTCAAATGCCCTTGAACAACTAGTATGTTCCCCCACTAGAGGGGACAACATATTGGATTTAATCATCACAAATATGGGCACCCATTGTACCACACCTGTTATCACTCCCTCCTTGGTCAGATCCGACCACAAACTGATAACCCTGGACATCCTCACCCCTCCACCTCCCCCAGTCAAAGAAACCATAGTCAAAAACCTTTCCAAAGCAAACTGCAAACTACTTGCATCCGAAGTGGAAAGCTTCACTATTCCCTTGCAGAAGGATAATGATATCCAAGATGTGGAATCCTACACCAAGGCACTTTATATGCATCTTCAGGATTGCATGGACCGTGCTATCTCAAATAAAACCAAGACTCCTTCCTCAAGCAAGAAGAAACCAGTCTGGTGGACCCTGGCCATAAGCAAACTTTACAATAAAAGGAGGAGACTTATACAAAGAGGAGACTTATACAAAAAAGGCCAAATCTCAGGTAGAAAAATCATCCCTGATCAGCATTAGTAAGAAATTGAGGGCCATCATCAAGTCAACTAAAGCTAATTTTGAAAAGAAAGTTGCCAAGGATAACCATAAGGCCTTCTATGGCTACATCAAAAACCTAAATGGCAATGCTCAGGTCTGTTCTGAGCTAGTACAAAATGGAACAAAATACTCTGACCCTTCTGACATTGCCAACATCTTGGCTGACAGGTTCAATGCAAATTTCTCCCCCCCCCTCACCACCTACAGGGCCTATTACCATTCCAGTGGATTGTGTAAGTCCAATTATTACTGATATGTTGGTTAACAAGGCTCTATCTAAAGCTAAAAACACTGCCTCCATGGGACCAGATGGTGTCCCAGGCTGTGTCATATGCGAGCTCCAAAAGGAATTAACCTCGCATCTTAATACCCTGTTCAGTCTCAGCCTCTCCACAGGATATGTGCCCATAGAATGGCGCATGGCAACGGTGGTCCCGCTACACAAGGGTGGGGCCACAACTGACCCTGGGAACTACCGACCAATAAGCCTGACCAGTCTGATCTGTAAGGCTATGGAGCAAATCATTATGGAGCTCATAAATGGAGAGATAGGGAACCTCCAGTCGCTGGACCCCACACAGTTCAGCTTCATCAAGGGCAGATCATGCCTCCTGAACCTGGTGGATTTCTTTGAGACAGTTACTCAGGCTATAGATAAGGGAAAGGAGGTACACACAGCTTACCTTGACCTTGCTAAAGCATTTGACACCATTCCCCATTCAGGTATTATTGATAAGCTCACCAGCCTGGGCATAAACCCTTACGTTACAAGATGCATTGCAAACTGGCTCTCAGACAGATCCCATAAAGTAAGAGTAGTGGTATCTATATCCGAATCCAGACCAGTAATGAGTGGTGTGCCTTAGGGCTCTGTCCTGGGGCCCCTCCTGTTTGGCATATACTTCTCAGAAGTACAGGCAAGCACGGAAGGGCTGTGGCTGACTAAGTTTGCGGATGACTGCAAACTGGGTGCTATAATAGAGTCTCCGGCCGACATGGAGATCCTCCAGAAGGGCCTAAATGAGACTGATGCATGGTGTCAAAGCCATGGTCTGAAGCTAAATGCAAAAAATGCATAGTAATCCCCTTTGGAAAAACAGAGTACCCGCAAACTACAACATAGGAGGTAATCCCCTGAAATCTGAAGAAGAAATAAGGGCTCTAGGTACCCAAGTAGATAGTCAGCTTTCCTTTGATAACCATGTTGCCAAAGTGGTTAGAAAATCCTTCTATGCGACCCATCTGATCACAAAAGGGTTTGTATCAAGATATAAGGATGTAATGGTGCCCCTCTACTCTTCCCTCATCAGACCCATTATTCAGTACAATGCACCAATTGGAATGTACCTGGCTAGACACCTCCAGCAGCTGGAGAGACCACAGAGGTACCTAACCAAGAGGATTACTGGCCTCAAACAGTTGCCCTATGCAGCACAATTGAAAAAGCTAAGACTGTTCTCTGTTGCATACCGCTTTCTCAGAGGTGATCTCTGTCTAACGTACAGAGCCATGTCCAACCCAGAATTGTTGAACATGCTCCATCTTAGCAAAACCAAATCTACTCGAGATACACGCTCTAGGGATATAAACCTCAACACAACAATGAATAGAACATGCTGGAGGGATAGATTCCCTTCGCAGAGACTTCCCTTACTATGGGACAGGGTCCCAATCTACATAAGACAGGCCCCTCACTATCACTGTTCAAGAGGAACCTTGATGAGTGGATGGGTAACAGAAAGTTCACACCGGGGATCACACCAACAGCACTACTAGATAGGGGCCAAGGGTATTAGCTGCTAGTACAAGGCTCTGGGGAACTACTAAAGGGGCGGTGAATACCGCACAATGTGGCTGGGCTAATATATGCCTTCGGGCAGATAGCCCAGTACCAGCCTATGAACCTATGAACCTATGAGAGGAATGAGCCATCTGGGAATACATTAATGCATACCCTGTCTTGAGAACCCATCTGTACTGGCATTGCTGACCCCACTACAGTGCTGCACTGTCATGTCATATGCCTGAAACCCTAGACTCCACCTTAGTAACTTGGTATTTTGCTGGCTAGTTCAATGTAGCCATAGATCCCCATCAGACTGCTCCTGCTATCCAGAGCAAATACTCAGCACCAAAGTCTCTTTATTATGGTAAGGCTTAATTATGTTAACTTGGTGCAATTTGTGCCCCTACCTCCTGCCTAGCATTTCTACCATGTAGTTAACATCACTGACCTTCCTTACCACTTTGAAGGTCCCTCCCCAGCTGCTTGCAGCTTATTGTGTCTGACATGATTGGGAACCGTAAAAAACTGTCTCACAGCATACTCTTGGGCTTGAGCATTCCTGGCATACCAGGCCTTTTTCTGCTGTTGGGCTCCTGATGGGGTCTACTGGGCCAAGCCCATGAGCTCCCTAAGCCTTGACCTGAGGTATAGGACATATGGCACAACAGACTCCTTGTGAGATTCACCCTCACCCTCCCACTCATTATGAATCAACTCTAAAGGCCCCTTCACCCTATGCCCATGCAGCAACTCAAAGGGTATAAAACTTGTGGATTCTTGGGGTAACTATCTATTTAAAAACAGCCGGTGGCGCAAATATTTGTCCCACTCTTTCTCTTAAACTGGTCTACAAATGCCTGTAGTAATGTCTTTAATGTAGATTGTAACCTCTCCACAAGACCATTAGTCTGTGGATGGTAGGGGGTGGTTTGTAGGTGCTTCATTCCTTAGTGCTCCCACAGACAAACCAGCAGGTCTGACATGAAATTGGCACTTTTGTCAGTCAATATTTCTCTTGGGAAACCTACCCTGCTGAAAATCACTAAAAAAGCATTTGCCAGTTTTTCTGCCTCAATGGTGGCAGAGCCACTGCCTCGGTGTATCTAGTAGCATGATCTATCACCACCAGTTTGAAGGTCCCTCCCCAGCTGCCTGCAGCTTATTGTGTCTGACAGGATTGGGAACCATAACCTACTGTCTCACAGCATACTCTTGGGCTTGAGCATTCCAGGCATACCAGGCCTTTTTCTGCTGTTGGGCTCCTGATGGGGTCTCCTGGGCCAAGCCCATGAGCTCCCTAAGCCTTGACCTGAGGTATAGAACATATGGCACAACAGACTCCTTGTGCGATTCACCCTCACCCTCCCACTCATTATGAATCAACTCTAAAGGCCCCTTTACCCTATGCCCATACAGTAACTCAAAGGATATAAAACCTGTGGATTCTTGAGGTACATATCTATTTACAAACAGCAGGTGGGGCAAATATTTGTCCCACTCTTTCTCTTGAACTGGTCTATAAATGCCTGTAGTAAGGTCTTTAGTGTAGATTGTAACCTCACCATAAGACCATTAGTCTGTGGATGGTAGGGGTGGTATGTAGGTGTTTCCCCCCCATAGTGCTCCCACAGACAAACCAGCAGGTCTGACATGAAATTGTCACTTTTATCAGTCAAGATTTCTCTTGGGAAACCTACCCTGCTGAAAATCTCTAAAAAAGCATTTGCCAGTTTTTCTGCCTCGATGGGGGTAGAGCCACTGTCTCAGTGTATCTAGTAGCATGATCTACCACCACCAGGATATACCTCTTCTTTGGGGAACTTGGGGTATTCAGAGGCCTCACAATATTGATAGCTACCCTCTGAAATGGCTCCTCAATCACAGGTAAAGGCATCAAAGGAGCCTTGACCTTGTCTATGTTTTGGCACTGCTCACAGGTCCTACAGTACCCTATTACATCCCTTGCAATCCCAGGACAATAAAGGTTCTGCATAAAATATGTCCTGGTATGTTTTATGCCCATATGACCTGCAAAAGGAATGTCGTGGGCTATGGCTAGAAGTGCCAGATGGTAGGCTTTAGGCAGTACCAACTGCTGTATTACTTCACTCTCTAACCTTCCATCAAGGTTCACTCTCTTACAGTTACCCTTTGTTCCATTATACAGACTCCCCTTTTCCTTGTTGGTCAGATGCCTCCCTAGCCTCCTCCCTCAAGTCTCTTAGTGCACGGTCCAACAGCTGAGCCTGTCTGAACTCTATCTTTGTAACTCTTTCCAGATCTCTGTCCACAGGAGGTCTGTTATACTCTGACAGTAGTGCCACATGGTCAGCATGGGTACTACCACTCACCTCTGAAACTCTGTATGTTTACCTTGTGGTTTCTGAGAATACACACCTTCAGTGACAACTGCCTACAGGCTATAGAAATTCAATTAATATCCACACCACTGCTCACCAATATGTGGTCCCCTCTCTGGGCCAGAAATCAAGGAGCCTAAATCCTCACCACTGACACTGGAGAGGGACATTCTCTTAAAACAAAAATAGATACACACAGTACTTCCAGATGCAGCTTTCTGCATCAAGCTCAATTTTCCTTAAGAACACACAGGGAATGTAGTTGGTCCAGGGTCTGGGTTTCTCTCTCTCTCTCTCTCCAGGTGCCCAATAAGAATCCCTACTGGCACAACTGTAGAGCTGAGTCCTCAGTCGAGCATGCAAGTGAAGTCCTCCACTATTCCCTCTGTGAAACCAGTGCTCTGTGTCCATGCCTAGACACACACACACTCACCAGGGAAAGGCTGGCACAGATTTACTAGCTATGACCCCTTTTGCCTAGACTATAAAGTAGTTACACTGCCACCAGACATTCCAAAGCCAGTTACTGTAAGGCTCGTATAAGGGTACTGAATTATACTGAGTGAAATTAATGTTAATACATATGATAGTGTTTGACCAATGCAGTAAGGCTTTCATGAGTGGCCACAGAGTCCCCAAAAAGATATGAGTACTCTCAAAGGTTACAATATTCTCTAAAGGACCAACCACAATGAAAAGTTTAAATATATTTAATAATAAATAATAAAATAACATGAAAATACTAAATATCTATTTATAATAAACACCAAAGTTTCAGTCACAGGAAATATTAAAATAACATAGAAGAATAGAGTCACACAGTACAGAAAAAACAGTACTTGACTAATCTTACTATATTTTCCTGACTTATCTAAAGAATTACTATGCCTTGTTCACTTACTTGATCAAGGCAAGATGAAGTGGGTGAGAGATCCTTCTATGTCGGGTTCCAAAAAACAGACTGCTCTGAGACTTCAGTCTCATCTAGAATTAAAACATAATGTTTGAACTGGATTACAGACTGACATCACATACATCTGGTCATCTTACTCCAGGTTCCCATACTGTCTCATTTCCTAGCAAGTGACCCAGACTCTAGCACATATGTGTCAATAATACACACACATAGAACTTTGCTAATATGTGTTGCAACTTCTGGAAGTCATAAAACAATAAAACATTTCAACTCTTCTACAGGAGCTAATAAACTATTCTCTGGCACAGACATTTCATTTCTGGTTATAATCAGAACAGTAAGATACACTCTTTATGGCCTATATTAATTAATTAATTAATTAATTAATTTCATACTATTTTTCAAAGTTAGCCGGAGCTGAACTTAACTTCTTCTCTTCAGTGCCCTCTGTTACAATATGAATTTCAATAGTTATAATACAGTCTGATAATACACGTATATTTCTTTTTCTGTCCAGCAGGACACACTGTTGGTTCATTTTTAATACAAGCTGCTTTACAAATATATTTTTCAGCACAAGCATCTGTACAAATCAGTTTGATATAGAGATGATATGCAGTTCTTTACAAAATTCCAGCTAGCTATACTGGCATGTGTTATACATCTACTGCACTACTACTGGCATAGCTGGCAATACCTCACATCATCACGCACAGTACATTCCCAGCTTTAGCCAGAGCATAATAACAAGATGCACAAGTACAGTTGTCTAACACAGATGTAAGGCTGATTAGTGCACATGTACAGTAAGCGGTAATATCAGTAACTGTTTGTAATTCTGAAACTCGTAAGTAACAGTCCTGGAACAGTAAAATTGTGTGAAAATGTGGACCTATATATACTAAGTCCAAGATTGTTCTATCTTGGAGGATTCTCTTTTCTCTCAGGTGTGGGTGTGTAGGAGGTCTTGAACAATCAATTGCTAACATTTGCTATTTTCTTGCATTTTCTTTTTGAGTTTCAAGAATACTGTAGGACGCCAATAGCATTGTAAGTGAATGGTATTTTGGGGTACTGAACAGTTCATGGACATATTAAATTGTCGCTATCATAATCATCATCGTCATCCAAAAATGCTATTATACGTGTTACATCCATTACAATGTGGACTGAAATAAATAATTTCCAATGTGCCACAAATGTTGACTTTAACTGGAAAGTGAAGAACTTCAAGGCAAAAGCTGAACCTTCAGATTTCCAAACTGAATGGTCATTTCATTGGAGATACTTAGAAAAGTTTTAAACATGGTGAGAAGTATTAGTTTTAAGCTACATTTGTGAAGACATTTTGTTACAGATTTGCTAATCAACTGTTAGGGAACTCTTGCTTTGAAAAGCACTTCTCAACTTGGCAATCAGTAAATAGGTGTAGGGAGAAACCATGCAACAGGTTTGTATTATCAAATCAATAATAAAAAAGGAGAAGCATACTGGTATTAAATGTGAAAAACATATTTTTTAATATTAAATATATTTATAATTGACAGGTGTTGAAAAAATTGTTCGGAATATATATATTACAATTGTGGAAAGTTAGAAAGAGTTGGAAGAAGAGTGAAACACATTTGTCAGTGCTGAATCTTGGCTTGCAGCATACTGTCAATTTTCTATTGGTACACAATAGTTGAGAATGCTTTGTAGGAGTATATTCATTCAAATTGCTTATAAAAATTTACTAAGAAATTAGTCAGTTGAAAAATTTATTTTAATTAACAAGGAAATGACAAGTAAATACTAACAGACAACTAACTGGTCATTTTCAATTAAACATGCCAAAGCAAAACAAGAATTGAACAGCAAATATGCTGTCACAGAAATAAATGGATCCCATTTCATACCTGGCGTAAAACAAACAACTTCCTTTGACAGAAAAATAAAAGGGGCAATTCCCGACATGTGTGCACATAGTAATTGACATTTTGAATCAAGTAACTAGTAGCTTGAATGAGCAAAAATGCATACTTGCATATGCAAGTCTGAGATTAATCTTTCTCAGAGTATCTCCTTTTCTCCAAAGTATGGTGATCTTGGAATTGGTACAAATAAGACTGGGGGCGGGGAGGGTTTTTTCTAAGACTGGGGGTGCAGGAGGCTTTCTCCCTGCAAAAATCATCTTTAAAGGATGAACAGCAATGTTTGGTATTCATTACTTACCTGCATTTTCATACCTTTTTTTCATAATTCCATGACTCACAGTTATGAATGTTAGAACTGAAGTACGGAGCCCTTCAACATACTATCTGATAAAAAATATGTCAGCTCTGTCAATGGATGTCGATAAAGCTCTGACACTGACCCAGATGTCATGAGTTCAATTAGTGCCTCAGGTGCCTGTGGCAGTTGGCATAGGAGGAGTGGAGTGACATGTCTTATTTGGCTCACTAATAAGCAAGAGGAGGGAGTGGAAGAGCAGCAGAGACTGGAGACTTCAAGGGAGGGCCACATTCAAGGGGCAAGACTCTTCTAAGGAGTTACATCACTCATCAAAGAAATGCTGATTGCATACCAAAACCTAAACATGTTACTGGGTATGTGCAGTGGGCTTAGAGCTGGCAAAAGGTTAAAAAAAATGAACAACATCTGATGCCATCCTAAATGTCAGACCCTCTTGTCTCTCTCTCTCTTGTACTGGTGTATGGTATGCAAATGAGACACCAGACTTAGAGGGTCTGATAGTTGGCAGCTTCGGGGTAAAAAGAAAAAAAAAATACAAAAAAAAAAACACTATTTGAGAAAAAAGTATAGTAAAGAAGTTAATGTATGTGTTGTAGTATTTATTTGTTTTACAGAAGAGAGATAAGATCAAAACCGTTTTAAGGATGGTGTCTATATTTCTTAGAAAGTCAATAACTAGTGTTAACTCATCCTTTTTGTATGCACAGGGGTGACAGTCTCCCATTGCAATGGGTTTCCTCAGTCCCATTCCTGATAGATCTGTTGCACAAGTGCAAAACAAATAGCAGAAACTAGAGCCAGGGATCTGAACTTCACTTGTGACATAAGCAGATCATGCTGGAGAGAAAGGTATGTTTCCTAAAGGATCCCCTCACTATGGAATAGGCTCCCCATCCATGTAAAACAGTGCTCATCCATGACCCTATTCAAACAAAACCTTGATAATTGGATAGGAAATTGTAAATTTACCCCAAGTCTAATCTCAATGTCCCTTACAGACAGAGGCCATCAATAAGATATGTATTATCCTAACTGGCACTTCCCTACAAATCCTTAGCTAACTGCCTAGTAACATGACGTATGATACTTGTGACCCAAATGGTTTGGGGTGTACAACTAGGCTTGTAAGGGCCCTAGTGGTCATTATCCTAATAACAACCTATGAAACTATAAAACTAAAAATTCTAGTTATGTTGAAAAGTCAAAAGAAGCAAAATGTAAGTTTACCATAACTGCATTTACATTACTAAGCTATCACTAGACAGCTGTTGTTATAATTATTAATGTAATTATCATCTGCATCACTGACACCATTATTTAAATAGTTGTTCTAAACTTCTTAATACATACTGTACTGCTAAATATTCTTTACATGTATTTGAACTGTACTTGTCCATTGTGCTAGGTTTACAGGTCATAATTACATTAAAAATGAACAAACTCTATGATGGTGCTCATGCACATTAATGAAACAATACCAAGATGCAACAATGTGATCATTAATATTCATTAGAGAATGGGCGACCTGTATATCGTCATCCTGATTGGACAACAAATGTTCTCCAGCAGGGTGTTACTGTACAGGTAATGCCCACTGAAAAATGAGTCAGCAGCTTGCTACCGTGAAGCTCAGACATTTAAAACTAAGCAGCTGCCATCTTTTATGAATGCTAAACAGAGTTCTGCTATTTAGCAATCAAAACATTAAAATTATGTAGTAAAATATGAAATAAAAGTCTGTGTGTGTGCGTGTGTGTGCGTGTGTATGCGTGTGTGTGTGTGTGTGTGTGTGTGTGTGTGTGTGTGTGTGTGTGTGTGTGTGTGAACAATATGTTTGTGCAAGTGTTTGCATGCATGAGTGTGTGCTTGCAAGCATGAGGGAGAGAGAGAGAGAGAGAGAGAGAGAGAGAGACATCACTGACTGCAGCAGGCAGTGCATTAGCACAGCCACAGAGCATTCCTAAAATAAGAGTTATGAAACTCTTAATTGCTGTCAGTATTGTCTAAGTGATTTACCACAATAACAAGTGGATGAACAGTAAAATGTAGGAAAACGGGAAAAAAAAGGGGAGGGGGATGCTTTTTGATTTATTTGCTCATGAGGTAACATCTGTTATTGGTTCACCCAGCAAAGTAAATGTTAATTGCAAGATATGTGGGCATGTGTGTGCATGTGCATGCGTGTGCATGCATGTGTGTGTGTGTGTGTGTGTGTGTGTGTGTGCGTGTGTGTGTGTGTGTGTGTTTGTGTGTTGCTATATATGTATATGTGTCTTTAAGTCTGTCTGTCTGTGGTTATTTGTGTGTGTGTGTTTGTGTGTGTGTGTGTGTGTGTGTGTGTGTGTGTGTGTGTGTGTGTGTGTGTGTGTGTTCGTGTGTTGCTATATATGTATATGTGTCTTTAAGTCTGTCTGTCTGTGGTTATTTGTGTGTGTGTGTGTGTGTGTGTGTGTGTGTGTGTGTGTGTGTGTGTGTGTGTAGACATCAAATACTTTTTAACTTATATTTTGGATATAAAATACTTCCTCCACAAACAGTTACATATATTACATTAAGTTTGAAACATTAAGCAGAAGAACTATTTTATATCAAAAATATCTATCTATCTGTCTATCTATCTATCTATCTATCTATCTATCTATCTATCTATCTATGTATCTATCTAAAGTAAATGCAGATCAATTTAACAGAAAGCCTATTCTCTAAGTATAATAATGCCCTCCAGAGTCTGTTATTGAGGAAATAATGCCCTTTCAGGGGTGTAGAGGCCCTACACCTGTGTCATTGGGCCTGAGAACACCCTTGGGCATGCATTATTTCCGCAATAACACGCACCCTGTTGGGCATTATTGCTTGCTGGGCCAAGGCTTTGAAGGTGCACTTATCACTATCAAGAGGTATAGTAAGCTTAATTAATTTGCCTTTTGCTCATGAAACCAGCTCTGAGTGATAATACTATATGCATCGTTTGTCTACAGCATTTTCAAATGTGAACAGTAGAATCTTTACCGTAAATTGAATCATCAGGTTCATTGACAACAATTTTATCTAGTTTATTAACCTGTTAAGATGCACATTCAATAGATACACTAGAATCAGGGAGGCACTAATATTTGTTTGTCACTCATCTGAAAAGCATTCAGCTTTTTCACCACTTACAGAGCACCTATTGGTATAGGATGACCAGCTGTGTGTTTCAGGGTCTCAGAGACAAATTATCAATATTTTGGTCTTTTGCAGTACACTTCTGTGACTGGATGATGCCCAGAGGGAGTTTGTTTCAGGTTGCAGGTGCAAGATCTTAACTTTTTAGCATTAGGGTAAAAGGAAGCAGCATTCAATGTGTAATAAAATGATTAAGGTTAGCAGTAGTAGCATCACCTGTTATAGTCAATAAATATGCCTTTGACAGACAGTGGTGCTGTGAGGGAGGGGAGATGAAGATGAAGTGACATTTCATTAACATTAGTTGAGACAGTAGCCATACAGAGCCGTGGTAGTTCACTAAAATCAATCAAGTGAAAACCAAGTGTTTCTATGGTTTGCCTTCACTGTGGTGTAGCAGGAAGACAAAATATTACATATTTCACCCCAACGCAAAATCATAAATAACATAAAAGCTGATGAAAAGCCAGCATCATAGGGGATAAAGCTCTGGCTATGACCCAAGTGACCCAGTTTCTATTAGCAGCTCAGGCATCTCCGAATCTGGTGAAAGAAGATAGGTGTGCTCATCCAGGGGGCAATGTGCACAAAGGCACACCTTGTGGTTGATGCCCAATGGAGGACAAGGCTTTACAGGGAGTGTTGTCTTCAGGAAGGCAGGCATTGGCTAAGTCATTGCAGGGGTGTGATGATAAACCAGCATGCCTACTGAACATCCATCCCCTAGACAGTATGTGCACATGTGGGGGTGGGAATCTAGGGTATAAACTAAAAAATCCTCTTCAGTAGCTTATACAATGCTGTACTGTGGTGATTCATACTCCTTACTGTCTCCAAATATGGGTGGAAGAACTCTGAAGGGAGGGGGTGTTGCCAGGTTCAAGAGAGATGGTGAATGAGGAGGGGAATTCAGGGTCTGATGATGGTAAGCTGCGGCAGGAAGCACAGCACCTAATTATGAAAAATATATCTGATGAAAAGTTGTTCAGGTTTCTGATCAATTTCTTTTGGCAAACTGTGCTGCACCTAATGTAAACAATGTTTAATTCCTAAGTGATATCATACCTGCAGCACTAATAACCTCAGACAGAAAAGGCAGAAAGTGAACAAGGTATTCAATAAAAATGAAAATATTAGCAATAGTAAAAGTATATATTCACAGAGATACAGTCTAAGAATTCCAGCAGGATAAACATAGCAGCTGTCTGTCACTTATGCTAAGTGCATATTTAACAGATGCTGCTGTGTTGTAGTTGGGGATTTTACTTCCTGATATACTGCGATCTCAAAGCTAAGTGGCAGATTGCATGCACATGCTTTTCTTTTGGGTGGGGGTTGCCAGATTGTTGAAGTAGGTGTCCTGGTATTATGTGTTGGTAGGATTAGATTCACTTTATAATCATACATTGATAAGCAGCCAGAGAAACAGTTTATAAAACAACTCATGTCATTGTTTAAAATGCCATGTTTTGATGAAGATGTTGAAAAAAGAGTGGCGTACTTCTGGGGGAGACTGCCATCAAATGAAGTAAATGTAAAATAATAGAGAAAGAGGTTGACAGTTGTGAACTTGGCTGTAGAAAATAAAGTGCAAGAACGTAGTCCTTACTTGTTAGCAAAGGCTAGTAAGTTACACAGTGATAGCACAACATGTGTCCTTAGGACCTAAGAGAGTCCATTGCATTATTACCACAACAGATGTCATGCATACCCGGATAAAGGAAAAGTTGTGGTAATGTCCAACAACAGACTCTGCATCAATAAAGGTTATCTTTTCACTCATATTTTTTTTTATTTTTCAAATAAAAATCTCTTTTTTCTTCTAAGTGTTACAAAAGTGTTTTTACTGTGTCTACTTTGCATTGATTTGGCTGGGATTATGCCATTTCTTAAGTTACGTCTACAGAAGTAACTCATCTGAGAGATGTTTTAATTACATGTGCAACATACTGTACTTCTCAACTGTCCAGATTTTCTCAGAATATCCAGATTTTTGCTTCATATATTTGATGTGTTTCTCATAAAAATATGTTTTTCTGGCAAATAACTAAGGATCAAAGTAAAAAAAATAGTGGCAGACACTTGAGCTTCAGGCTTAATATCCTTCAGAAAAGTCATGTTACTGCAAAAACTGTTATTCTATCAACTTTTTAAGTTTTTAAGAGCAATGTTTAAAAAGTGTCCCTATTTTTGGGCCTTTGTTTCCCCGTTATTTGTGGCTTTGTCCAGATTTCTTGCTCTAAGTGGTTGAGAGGTATGATGTGCAATATTTGTGACTTTGTCCAGATTTCTTGTTCTAAGTGGTTGAGAGGTATGGTGTGCAATGTGACAAAAATTTTACACCTTAATTATTTCCATGGAAAGATCAGACTGTTTACTTTAAAATGCATCAATTTAAATGCAAAATTATTTGATAGATGTAAGAAATGATTTAATATCTTCTCTCAAGGAAGTTGCTAGGGTGCCACATTATAGAGTTGATGGATTATTAGATTAACCCAGAACTTTATAAAAAAATGAATTACTTGCTTCTGCCAGTCCTTCTGACTAAAACCAACATAAGCAGTTTACTGGGAAGTGGAAGCTTACCTCAATAAACTAAGTAAAGAGAGTTTAAATGCTACACACCACAACTCACATTGGCATGCACACACATACACACACAGACACACACACACACATACACACACACACACACACACACACACACACACACACACACACACACACACACACACACACACACACACACACACACACAGGCATAATCATATAGACACCCACACAACTCTGTTTAACTCTGGAATAAGTCTTTCACAAAATCCCAAGTCATAAGATTGCCTTCTGTGTGCACCCATTTAAAAAATGATTTTTTTGGTAAATTGATTTTATTCTGATAATCCCACAACATTATTTTTTAGGCATCCCCTTTCTGTATAATATAGAAACTGTTCTTATTAATGTATTGGACTCCAGAAGAAATGGTATGAGATAAAATTGTTTAAAGTATAAAACTATTTTATTTTTTATTTACAATGTTGTGCTAGTTACTTGTAAAAGTAATAAGTTACTATTACTAGTTACTTTGCAGTGAAGGTAATATATTACTATTACTTATTACTTTTTTAAAAAAGTAATATATTAATATTACTAGTTACTATCTAAAGTAACAAGTTACTCTTCAGTTACTTTTACATAAGTATAGT
Source organism: Protopterus annectens (assembly GCF_019279795.1). Lineage (NCBI taxonomy): Eukaryota > Metazoa > Chordata > Ceratodontiformes > Protopteridae > Protopterus > Protopterus annectens. The sequence continues at coordinate 1,829,884,318 of NC_056728.1, read as the reverse complement.
TTATCAATCGTTATATTACATGTCACATTACAATCCACCAATATCACTCAGTAAACACAATCTCTGTAGAAGTAAAAGCCATCCAAATTATTCCACATTAAATTACACATCTATATCTAATGAAGAGGTTGCTACTGGCAAAACAACTTTACATCTCAATGTTTCATCTACAAATTCAGTGCCTCCTGCCCTTGAAGAATTAATTGCCTGCTACATTAAAAGAAATTGGTAAGCTGGTAATACTGCAATAGGAAATGACTGACAAACTGACAGCAATTTCATAGTTACTAGGCATCTCACACAAAGAAGGACACACTCGAGTGTAGAAACCCTATCCCCCTTAATATGCACCAAATAATCAGCAATCAAAAGGGCACTGCAATATCAGCACTCCATCTACATGGTGTGGGAGTAGAATCCACAAATTTTTGCACCGAAGACAATTATGCTACTAACACTGCTTTCAAATTCTACAGCACAAACAGTGACTGCAATTTGCTAAACAAAACAGTTACATGCACATTGAAAACAGACTTAGTATGAGCAGCAGTAAACTTATCTTCCATTGAAACTCACAATTTCATGAAATGAAATAAAACTCAATCTCTTAAAAATGCACTGAAACTCATAATTCTGGGAAAGTGTACTAAAGCTCAAACTTATAGTCACGTCAGCAGTCTGGAAGTTGATGTAGAGGATTCAGGATCTTGTCTCCAGTCTCCACTGAAGCTCAATTCCTTCAGCAGTCTAGTAGTCCATGTAAGGGGTTCAGGCTCTTGTCTCCTGTAACCAATAGGGTCAAGCCTGATCAAGTTAATTGACTAATCTGCCCCCTCTCCAACTAGGGCATTACATACCATAGCTGCATACCTCTCATCCTCTTAGCATAAGAAATCTGAATAAAGTGCAAAATAATGCGGGGGACAAAGGCCTCAAAATAGGGACAGATTTTAAATGTTACTATTATAGACTTAGAAATTTGCTAAAATAACATTTGTCTTGGCATGCATTTTCTAAAAGAAATTGAAACTCAAATGTTTGACATTATTTAATTATTTCAGTCCTCAATGATTTGCTGGAAAAACACAAATGTGAAGGAATAATCCAAAATATAAGGCAAAAATCTGGACATTTGAGAGGTATGTATACTTCTCAACCTCTTAGTGCAAGAAATCTGGACAAAGACTTAAATAATGGGGTTACAATGGCCCAAAATATGGATATGATTTAGTATGTATTTTCAGAAGGATATGAAGTCTGAATCTCATATATGTCATTATTTAGTGACTTCAGTCCTCCATGATTTGCCAGAAAACCACAAATTTTATGACAATCCGACCAAAGCTATGAGGCTAAATCTGGACAGTTGACAGACAAACACACACACACACACACACACACACACACACACACACACACACACACACACACACACACACCTATTTGCTCATATAGTAACACACACACACACACATGCACTTTCTCTCTCATACAAACAGAAATGATAGTTTAAATTACATACATATACATACACATACAATTTCTCTCTCTCATACAGAAATGAATGGAAACACTAATTTAAACTATATATATATATATATATATATATATATATATATATATATATATATATATATATACACACACACACACACACACACACACACACACACACACACACACACACAATACACACATATACATATACACACCCTCACATTCTTACTTACCTTCTGTTTCAATGGAATGGCTATTTTAAATTCCACGTGAATGTGAGGAACATGTTAACATCCGAGTTGGCACACATGTAATGCACACAGTGTTCTTAAAAGAGAAGATGATGCCACCATGGAGTAAAGATACCATGGGTATTTTTTGTCCTGCAAGGTCTCACATACAAAAAAGTCTCAATTTGGGCATTTGAAAAGCTAGTAGCATCAAGTAGTGTAAATAGTTGTGTAACAACCATTTACTGCTAGAGGTAGGCTCAAAGCAAAAAAATAAGGGATAAAAGTCTCATAACAGGGAAACATTTTAAATAACAGTTTTACTGACTTTAAAATATTACAGAATAAGAAGAGATGAATGAGCCAAATAGCTGTTGGTCATTATGCGTCATTGTGTACAGCTGTCCACCTTTTACAATCAACAATTTTAAGACAGTCTACAATTCTAAGGCAAAATCAGAAGCCCTAAAGTAGTACGCTGATAATAAAATTGGCAACCATTCATACAAAGTCCTATATTATAAACAGTGCCTCTAAAACTTACAAGAGACAAATTATACCCAGTCTTGTAACATGCCTTGGCAGTGCTGTCTCAGCATGCCTCTCCTAGCTATTATGTTTGATTGATAGTGCTTGTGACCAATAGGCTGAGAGATAGTTTGGGTTGTTTCTTTGAATGTGGTGGTGGGGATATTAGATGCAATCAGGAGACTTGGAGTTCTAGCCTGGCATTCAGGAAGTTAGGAGGAATGTATCATAGTTGACATGTAGGGCCGTTTTCACCATATGGAGGTAAATATGAAAATGGACAATTGGTATTGTTAACTGTATTTTATTCCTTGTGGACTGTGTCTCCTTGAAGGTCAATTCTTTTGGAGATGCAATGAGACTTTCATTTCTAGGCATATTCATAATGATGAGGTCCCCAGTAATGTTGGAGAGCTAAAGGTTGACATACTATCTGTGAAGGTGCAGCATTTTGCTTTAAGTATGCTAAAAGCATTGGTGTACTGCAAGGAGGTGTCCTTAAGGATGCACAGTTCTAGCTAACGCAGGGTTGTGTATTACAAAGAGCAGTGTATCATACAGTAAACCTGGAAGGGGCAGAGACACTCAGCAGCAAAGATCCCCCTTTTTTGGTCACTTGATATCTGCCCCAGCAGGTCTCCCGACTTGTGATTTTGCAAAGTAATGCAAAAGTAACTAGTTACTAGTTACTAAAAAAAGTAATATATCACTATTACTTCATTACTGTTTTGAAAAAGTAATGTGTTATATTACTAGCTACTCAAAATTGTAACATGTTACAGTAACATGTTAGTTTTGTAATGAGTTACTCCCATCACTGTATATTTATAATCCTAAAGATACTCAGCAAAAGTAAGAGTCTCATGTGAGACCTGCACGTAGCTTATGGGCTACATACAGGCTTGACAAAACTGATTTATTCTGATAATCCCATAGTTGGAACAGTTTATTTTACAGTAGTCTCTCTAAAGCAGATTCAGAAAAGAAAAATCAGATCAACTAATGAGTTTTAACCAGGCATGAGATATAAATTATTTAAAGTACGTAAGATATTTATTTGCAATTGGCCTACAATTCATCCAGTTTCAGATGCATCTGATGACTACTCCACTTTAATCTTGCAGTGATGGGAGCAAATATGGTAATCTGAGATTAAATATTTACGTTTTGTTTCTGTTTATCACCAAAACAATTACATAGACACACAAACAAATAAACAAATTTGTTTCATAACTTTAGGAGAGAATCCTGATGCTCCATTTGACATGCACCTTTTTCTTTATTCATCATGATTCGTGTTTGGTATGTCAGTACAATTGTTACTTAATTCTGTGATATACACATTACGTGGCTATACAGGACAGAAAAAGACAAAAAAGAAGGGAGCCAGCAAAACATGACCCAATAAAGAATCAACTTTTATTGGTAGAAAACCATAAACCAAAAACAGCAAAGAATGGTACAGACCGGTTTCGGCTGGTTAACTATACACAGCCTTCTTCAGTGTGAGACATAGCAAATTCAAAGCTGTCATTAAATACACTACAAACAAAAGTGATTGGATAAACCTATAGCTTGTCATTTAATCCTGGTGGAAATAAACCACCTAACTTAATAATCCATTTTTTTCTCTTTAGAGTTCAATAAAGAATGCCAACCTGTTTTATTCACTTTTTTACCATGAATAATGTCAATAATGGTAAACAGAAAAGTGGCTGTAGGATGTGTTTGCTGATGTTTATAAAGAGCATTGTGCATTCTGCCTTTTTTAATGTTGCTAATGTGCTCTGAAATTCTCAGTCTTAATGGTCTAGAAGTTTGACCTGTATAAAATGCCCCACATGTGCATGTGGCTAAATAGACTACCCAGTTGGAGCTACAATTAGCAAAGAACTTGATATTATATACGATGGCGGAACTTCTAATGGTAAATTCTTTGGTTTTGGAAATTTTATTACAATTGGTACAATGTCCACAAGGATAGCATCCTACTGGTATACTGCCAGTAAGAGTAGTTTGAATTGGTTCTAGAAGACCTGTATCATGTGTATGTTTGTAATGACTGAAGTGACTGCCCAGATTTCTGCCTTTCTTAAAAGAAAAAAGGCATTGATCAGGAACAATGGTAGACAAATCATTGTCATATAATAATAGGTTCCAATGTCTGTTAATACTCTGAATTAGACCGTCCGAATTCCTGCCATAAGTAGTGGTAAACCTGATTGGTTGAGGGGTAGGTTGGTGATCCGTTTTGTAAGATAGTAAATCATCCCTATTCATGTGGCTAACTTTATTTATAGCATCAAAAACATGCCCCATTTTGTATCCCCTAGTCCTAAACCATCTAGTTAGATCCCTGCTTTGTGCTTGAAAAGAAGTCTCATCAGAACAAATGTGTTTCATCCTGATGAATTGGGATTTTGGGATGATTTTAGTAATATGAGGGGGATGGAAGCTGGAGGCATGTAGTATAGTATTATATTCGGGATGTTTCCTGTAGACAAGAGTCCCAAGGGTATGGTCTGGTAATCTATTAACGGATACATCTAGAAAGGTAATGTGGTTGTGATCATAATGCAAAGTAAACTCAAGACCCCATTTGTTGTTATTGAGGTATGCTAGAAAGTCAAACAATCCTGCAAGTTCACCCTTCCATACGGCCCAGCAATCATCAAGGTAACGTCTCCAAATATCAAGTTGTTCCAAGTAAATGTTATTATTGCTATTATATATAAGATCTTTCTCAACATAAGCCATAAAGAGGTCTGCATAAATGGGTGCAAAAGATAAACCCATAGCGGTACCCTTGGTCTGCCAGTAACAAATGTCCTGATAAAAAAAAGACATTGCTGGTCAAAACGTATGAAGCCATATCCAACAAGAATTCATTGTATTCAGAAGAATATAATCCAGAGGTGTTAAGCCAATAAGACAGGGCTTCTAAGCCACCAGAGTGAGGAATATTGGTGTATAGTGCACTTACATCAAAAGTACACATACGCCAATCAGGCTCAAGTTGTGTATCAGAAATGATTTGTAAGAAGTTGGTAGTATCTCGTAATCTTGAGCGGATGGAAAGAAGTAGTGGCTTAAGTTTGTTAGTCAAAAAAAGGGATAAGGGCTCTGTAATATATCCCCTGCCTGATACAATTGGTCTGCCCGGTGGGTGTATGGGGTCCTTGTGTACCTTTGGCAAAAAGTAAATGTATTGATTCAAAGAATCACGAACTAAAAGTTGGTGCATAGTATCATTGTCAATAATGGAAGCATCCTTTGCATGGGACAAAAATTCTTCAATTTCATTTTGAAATCTAGGTGTAGGATTAATAGCCATTTTGGCATAATATTTTTCATCAGATAATTGTCTCATTGCTTCCTGATCATAATATTGCCAATCTAGGACCACAACAGCACCCCCTTTGTCCGCTGAGATGATCACAATATCATGATTATTTTGTAGATCTATGATTGCCTTTTGTTCAGATATGGAAATGTTGTTAGGTTTGATACTGGATGCTGACCTGGCATAATGCAGATCTTTGAGAATATTGTTCTGGAACTGTAGGACAACAGGGTGCATGGGTGGAGTGAATTGTGATTTATGGTAAATAAATTTGTCTGAAAACCCAAAATCATTGTTAGTGCATCCAAAAAACATTCTTAAATTAAGCAGTCTACAGAAAGATGCAACATCTTGTGCAAATGAGTCTTCAGCAACAAAAAAAAACGGGGACAAATGTTAACCCTTTATTCAAAATGGTGACTTCAGTCGGTGATAAAACATAGCTTGATAGGTTTAAAACATTATTATTCAGTGAAATTTCTAGTTCTTCATCGCTAGTTGTAGTAAACCTTGGATACCGCTTGTTGCCTTTATGTTTCCTCCCCCCTCTTTTATACTTGTTCCTAAAGGGACCCCTGTTGAAGCCCTTTTGGGTGAGGGTGACCTAGATATGGTCTGCAATTCATTCTCCAGGCCAGAAGAAGGCTCATCAGTTGAAGAGCCAGTATCAGAAACATAATTCTTCAAGATAGATTTTGGTCTTTTTCTCTTTGAGGGGCGACTTTGTTGTATATTAAATTTCACATGTTTAGTAGAACTAAAGGGATTACTAATTTTGATATACAGGACACAAACACATGAATTTTTCACAGCCAGAACATATAGGACTATACAGGATACAAACACATGAATTTTTCACAAGCAGAATGTATAGGGGAAAAAAGCTGTGCTAACAGAAGATAAATGGTTAAACTGTTTGCCAAGCATGTTTAACTTCTGATGTTTATTAGTTGTTTGTCTTTTGGCTTTTCCCGGTTAGGGGTCACCACAGCGGAACTCCGGTCCGCTAATATTTGGCAGTAGATTTTCACGAATGCTGAGGTGCCAGCTCGACGTTCAACCTTCAATGAAGGCACACCCATTTACACATGTCTTTCAAACACCCACCCAACCATGGGGAGGACATGCAGACTCCACACAGAAGGCACTCCCCGCACTCCAGCCGAGAATCAAATGGGAGAACCTCTTGCTGTGAGGCAACAACGCTACCGCCATGGATAGTGTGGTTGACAAATGTTGTTTTGCCATCTTACACATTTTAATACCATACTAATATTTATTTAAACTGCGGTTTGGCAGTTTTTTTTTACTTGCTTTTATCTGCACAAAGCAGTGACTAATCAAATAAATTTGCAAATGCCTTTTATGAAGATTAGAGACCTAGAGCCCTTTCTCTTTGTGGTCAGTCTTTTGAATGGATTTCATAATTTGAATTTGTTTTCTGTGCAGCTCTAAAATGTAAACCAAATTACTCATAACAAATCATTTTATAGCTGCAATATGGCACTAGGCAGCCTGATCATTAAATGTCTAATTATATATTATCCTTGGTTATACTAATGCCTTGCCTTCATTACCCTTGTATTGTAAGATAATGGTGTATATCATTAATTCATGAATACAGAGAACTTTGCATTTTCCTGTACAGATATATATTTTGCATGATTTCTTAGCTGAATTCTGCTATTCACTGACATTTAGTTAATCAAATTACTATGATGCTTTATTTTTACACTGATTTTAATTATTCTGTTTGCAGCATTATTTAATATATATAATGGCATAACAATTTCATGAATGCCTTGTTAATTTTTTCATTATTAGGAACCTAATATAATTCATACACTTTAATGAATACTAAACATAAAAACAATTCTGTTTTAACACTGCTAATTAAGGCCGTGACAAGCATGTCTGCAATATATTTTGAATAATGTTTGACCATCAGACATACATTTAATTCCTTCAATCCTGATTTACAAACTGTAGGATTCCATGCCATTCTATTAAGCTTCTTTTATCGTAATGCAGCTCACTGGCATTCCTAAAAAACACTGTATATATGCTAACAGTTTTTACCCAGCTTGCAAATAAAGACAGAAAGAAAGAACTCATGTTTTTGTCAAATACACAGCTGCCAGCTGCGCAGTAATAGCATACAAGTGAGCAGTATCACTTTTCAGATCCAGACACATTTACTAGTCCCAGTGGGATTGTGCAATCGTTGTGCTACAGCCATATCACAGACTGGGTTTGTCTAGATCAGTGTTGCAATCATGCATTCCCTTTGTGGTTTCTGTTGTTAGGAGATGGAAATCTACAGTTGGTAGGTTAGTGTGGCTTTATGGCCAAGACGCAGTGTTGTTTTTAAATGCATGGGCAGAAAAACTAGCTGGAATATGAGAGCAGACATTTCTCATTTGTAAAAAGGGTTCTGAAGAAACATAATTGTTATGCATTTGTTATCTAAGAGACTGTTTACAAGTTTATAACACAGCTCAACATTATGTCCCACTCAGGTTTATAAAAAGAATATCCATAATTAATCAATAAGTCAATTGATCTGGCAACCAAAATTTTACATATAAGCGTGGAACAAGATAAAATCAATAAAGTGATACATGCTACAAATAGTATGTAACAAGAGCAAGTAGCCAATAAACAATATGACTAAGATTATTTTTCTAAAAAGTAGGAATATGCCTGCTGAAATAAGTAGGTCTTAAGAGACCTCTTAATGCATCCAATAAAAGGATTAGCTGAAGTTGACATAAGAGTGAATACAATAGATGTGGGGTCCCATAAGAAAAGAAATGAAGACTGGACGTTTCCCTAACTGTCAAATGCTATCAGCCTCCCTGTCAGCAGGTTGGCCCTTAGAGAGCCAGCGACTCCTTTAGGTAGGTGGAGCTCTCTAAAAGACTCAATGGCTTCAATTAAATAACATGCACAATAAGCAAGATTTCTGAAATGCTGTGTAAACCCAAAAGGCAAGACAGATGTGGTTGTATCCAGCCACTCCTGACAACTACAAGGATGCAAAGCTTAGCATCAGCTGGACTAACTAAATATTGGAATAATATGACCCAGTTAGAGTGTTACAGTGACCCACACAGATGGCTATCTGTACATGGACTACATTAGAAAGGTCCTTGGGTAATATTAAGTGTGTAAGTTAACTGATATTCCTCACTTTGTAAAATAATGTTTTAACAACACTGCCACGTGGTCTTTGAATGACAGTTGATGGCATAAGGTCACTCCAAGATGTTGCATGCTGGAACCTACATTTATTGTTTTCCACTATACAAAAAGACTGTGCTGATGAACAGAGGAGATGTGATGGCTTGAGGACCAAACAGATCTCCAGTGGTTCTGTCCCAGAAGAACATTTTTAGTCATCTTCTATGCATCAATGACATGATAGATTCAAGACATGATTCAGGTGATGCTACTTTTATAAAGAGAGAGAGGATGAGGGATAATGTTGGGTATCACAGCTAAGGCTAATGTACCTCAGATTCATCCTTTGGATTGCATCTCCCAGTGGAAGTGGAAGCATGTACACTGCAAACAACAACGGACTGGTATGGAGACCTTGGACCCTTCCACCAGAAAAAGTAAAGCTATCTGTGGAAATCATGAATGACACCATCCTGTTTGGGCAGCTAATCATGTAAAATGCAAATCAGTTAGTGACTGTTGGAGAAAGTCCATAGCAGAAATGCAGGTATTCGAAAAGGAGGGTCAGAGGTGTGAAATATAGCAGAACGATTAGGAAGAAGTAGAGCAGAGTAACATCCTTGACCCCTTCCCAGTCACCACTAATAGGTCATTATTTTAAATATATATTTTTTCTATAAATGTGATAGCTATAGAAATATATCTGATAAGAAGTTGCCATATATGTAATTATAGTTGATTTTAAAACATCTTGTTTGAGATGGTTTGTAGTTTGTTTAGCATACTGTGCTTAAATTGCTTATGCTAAATTTGCACAATACAAAAGTATATTTTAATTTCAATGTTCACGAGGCATATTATAACTTAAGACTGAAGAAGTTTTATTTTATTTTTTTCCCTTCATAATTTTATTAAAATCATACTCAAATATGGAAAATATACTCCAATACTGCCAGTAAAATACAAAAATAATTCAATGCTGGAACATAGGTATTAAACCAATATAAATCATACACACCAAAAGTTAATGTCAGTCAATGGAGGAGTTCCTAGCATGAGACATTTACAGATAGCTAAGATATACATTAAATACATTTTCTCACAAAAAACACATTTAACGTTATATAACAGTCTGCATATAGCCACTAACATCTTATATTAGTTATGATCTCAGAAACTGAACATTTCAAGCAAAATCTAAACCCACCTTCTAACCATTCGTTATTTCCTACCAGGACACATAGTATAAACTTACACTACAGTGATTTCTATTTGAAGGATTGAAGTATAATTCTAGTATTGCTTATACTTAGGCCTGTTTACTATACTAGTCATGACAATTATAAGTAATAATAGATGCCTGCTTAAAAAAAATAATCACTTCTCAGTCTAAAGACAATAAATATGAAGATTACATGCTTTCTATGTAAAACTGTATCTTGATGTATAAAAAAGTTGTAATCATAATTATAATTATAATGATGTCACGATACTCCAGGAGGGTCTCACACAGACCAATGACTGGTGTGTTAGTCACGATCTCAAACTGAATCCAAAGAAATGCATCATCATTCCTTTCAGCACAAAAATGTCCCTTCACACTATCAAATTAACAAGAATATCCTAAGTACCCATGAAGTGGTAAGGGACCTGGGATCACAAGTTGACTGCAACCTTAACTTTGACCACTATGTGTCTACTGCAGTAAGGAAGACTTTTCATGTAGCACAGGTGATTAGTAAAGACATCGCCTCGAGAGCAAAAGAGGTTATAACCCCTCTATACACGGCACTAATCTGGCCAATAATTGAGTATAATGCCTCGTTCGGCATGTACCGTAGAGAGCACCTGCAGCAACTGGAGAGACCTCACAGGTTTATAACAAAGAAGATCAAGGGGCTCAAGCATTTGCCTTACACAGACCAACTAAAGCCCCTGTCACTATACTCTGTATCATATAGACTTCTTAGGGGAGACTTATGCCTAGCCTACACAGCAATCCAACATCCAAACCTAATGAACTTTCTGCATATCAGTAAATCAAATGGGGCTACCCATTCCATGAACCCAAATATGACCTGCAACTTAAATAGGACATGCTGGAGACACATATGTATCTCCTAGCGACTGTCACATCTTTGGAACAGGCTACCAATTCATGTAAAACAGAGTACCTCTATGGCACTGTTCAAGAGGAACCTGGAAGAGTGGATGGGGCACCATAAATTCTTACCAGGGATAGAGCCCACAACCCTCCTCTACATGGGCAGTCTTCACTAAATGCAATATTGGGTATTGACTAGCATTTCCCTGTTATTACATTTGGATTAAACAGCTATGCTTAAAATGACCTCTGAGTCAATAGCCTAGTAATCTCATATGAACCACTTTTCCAGCATATGATTATTTTATCTGTGTAGAATGAATTGTAATGTATCCTCAAAGACTGACAAAAATGCAATGGTAAATGTTTTATTTTACTGTGTGTGTTTGTGTGTTTGACTCATGATTGTATATTCATTATAACATGACTGGACTGTGAATTACCAAGTTATTTAATCTGAGCTTCAACTTCTATGTTAAAACTGGAATGAAATAATCAGAGTGAGATTTGGAAACAAACATGGTCCAAGATACGCTACAAAATGAGAAGAAAATATGCACTTCTGCTACTGAAGTGCTTTGTTACTGCACAAAGAAGATGGTTTGTGTGCAGTACTTGTGCAAATGAGATGGCTGCACGAAAAACACTGTTATTGTAGTACAGAGAGAGATAGAGAGAGGCACTTTGTACATCAAAGTACAATAAAACAGCAGTGGATCACTGTTAGGTAGGTGCCAAGGTAGGACAGAGTCCACTGTGTCCCTAAGGATGTTGAGGAAGAAATGTACAAAATGTAGTCAGAATGGAATCTATCTTTATTTAAGATGCAATCTGCAAAATGTGTCTAAAATAAGTTTAATTTCATGTTCCTGACACATAGCATTTCTTGTAAATAATGTGCCTAGCTGTGCAAAGATGAACCTTAAGATAGTCAAAGATGTGATAACAAAGTATGACAATGTTCTGTCAGCACAAACTGTAAAGATATTTTATTTCTTCTTTTGGTAAACCAGTTATAGCTTGATGATAACACCTCTGCTTACACACTAGGCTTTTTTTATAAATAAAAGGATTCCGTCTTTGTTTTGGATGATATAGGCTTCACTGCTTTGTCTCATATGTCTTCTTTACTGAATTTAGATTTTTTTTCTCTAATCCCTTACAGCTGGTAGCAGTGACTAGGATTTCAATACCACCATTCTATACCTAAAATACACAGTTTTCAGTCTATTGCGTTTATTGCCTCTGCAGATTCCATCTGTACCTTTCTCTCAGCTTCAGTGCAGTGTGAAATTTCTGCAGGTAAGTGAGAGGGAATCTTGGTTCTTTGCTTTTTTTTACAAGAGATTTGATGAAAGTATATGAGAGAATCTTTCTTATCACTGCATGACTGTCATAAGTGTAAGAGAGAGAAGAATAGAACCTGAAGCTGGAATTCTGGCCAGGCACAGGTACCAGCACTGTGGTGCAGAAGGTTGCGCATATTTACCTCAGTAAAAAATGATGGCGAATTAAGATTTGTTGTAGATGGAACTTTTAATAAGGATGTGTTAGAAAATGTAAAGGCAAACTAAAAGGAAAGGGGAAAAAGTACCTGCTGGGTAGTATTTGATGAATGGCAGGAAGAAATTAAGAAAAAGGTCAAGAGTCTTCTGTATGAAATTTCAAATATAATGCTAACAAAGTGAGAAATCAGTTAAGAGATACAGTAACTTACAGCGAGGGCCCCAAAGCAGCATCAGGTCAATCATGGGTTCAGTATTCTCTAAAGGAATTAGAAAAACTAAAAGTATCACCTCAGTATTTTTTGGATAATGACAATTGGCACCCACTGCCACCTGCTCCTCTGCTCTCTCCATATGGCAAATCATTTCAGCAACAGTAACAAGATAATTCAACTACCTGTTCTGGTTTGCTACCTGAAAATGGGGTGAGGAAGGACCTTAACAGTAGTCCCAGGCAAAATCACATTCACAAAAGCTTAAACAGGTTTAAGGCACGTATCAAATGATAATGCTAGTAAAAGACAAGGCTAAAATACTACAGAATGAACTTAAACAAAAATCACTGTATGGAAAAATGCAACAAATGCACCAAAGCACTAAAATCTAAACATCTTAGATGGAATGCCAAACTTGTCTTTAAAAATCTAAAAGACTTGGTCACACAATTCCCCATAATAATGGACAGGAACAAATGCCACAGGGTGCCGCCCCCCCCAGAGCAGAGTTTGGAAGATGATTATCCCAAATGAATCCCACCTCAGGTAATAAATCTGAACTTACTATCAATGTAGTATGTCCCTGATCATCAGTGGGCTTTTACGCTATAATCATTCTGTAAAAAAAGGGTCTATATTACGTGATTGAAACCTTAAATTATCGAACACCTAAAAGTCGATCACGAAATATCAAACCCTTAACATTGAAAACATCCGTTTCCACATAGGGAAATAATGCCATTGGCCAAACAAAAAAAAGTTTTAAACAAAAATAAAGCGGGGGCTTCACCCCTAACACCCTGATCCCCTCTTACCCCCCAACTAAATATACCAACTCCGAGATCGCTCTACAGTGAAGAAAGAACAAAATCAGCATAATGGCCAAATGACTCATTTCCCTGTGTGGAAACAGCTGTTCACAATTTTCAGACTTCGACATTTAGTGATTGAACTTTAGGTGTTCGATAACCTAAGATTTCGATCACGTAATAGGGAACCTGTAAAAAATATTAAAATATTAGAAGGTCATGTTCAAATGCAAGATTCCCCTATTAAAGATTTAAGAACCATATTAAAAGCATTGTTAAAATAAAATTATGGGAAGCTATGAAAATAGAACAGGGTGGGGCAGTAATACCACAACACATAGATTTAAGCTTTGAAAGAAATGATAAGACGTGATAAATGCCATTACAACAGTTTGTTTCCAGTAACCACATGGTCATGGATAAAAGTTTTTGTAAAAAGAAACATATATATATATATATATATATATATATATATATTTATATATATGGATCTATATCTAATCGGCCGAATTGCACTTCACCGAGACCAGTAAACCAAAATTCCAAACTGCTGAAAACCTAAATGTCCAAACCCCACTTTGCTGAAATCATCTAGCTGAAACAACAACTGCTGAACATGACACTGCACACCACCAATCTGTGCATCCATTTACTGTCATTTTATTTAAAATGAATAGTTTAAACACTATTGTGCAGGAGGGCAAGCAATTTCTGCCCTTCTCCAACAGGGTGCACTGTGCACTGTGGTTACATTTTTGAAGCTCAGCACATAACATACAGATTACTTACATTTATAGATAAGCATATGAATCATATTAATATTTACAGTGACATAGAATTGTTTACAAAATTCTAGATAGCTGGGCTCACAACCTTCACACCCCCCCATGAGAACTCAAGCTAGTTTTTCAAGTGACCTTTAAGAAACATTCCTTGACAGGGTTGAGTCTATCTAGGAATACCTTACCCCATTCCCTGTCTTGAGAGCCTATCTGTGTTGGCATTACTAACCCCACTGTGGTGCTGCACTGTCATATCATATGCCTGGAACCCTGGGCTCCACCTTAGTAACTTGGCATTTTGCTGGCTGGCTCAATGCAGCCATGTTAAGGGATTGTGGTCTGTAACTACAGTGAATTTCCTTCCATACAAATAAGGCTGACATTTTTGCAGTACCCACACTATGGCTAGACATTCCATTTCTGCATCTGCATAGCATTCCTCCCTGGGTTGGAGCCTATGACTGAGATAAACCACTGGGTGCTCTTCTCCCTCTGAAGAAATCTGGCTAAGTATAGCCCCCACCCCATGGTTTGAACATCCACCTGCACAACAAATTATTTGCTGTAATCTGGACTGGCTAACACAGGGGGTCCTCCAAAATCTCCTTTAAGCTTCTGGAATGCCTGCTCACATGTTGGGGTCCACACTACCTTATCTGCCCTGTTTTTCCTTGTCAGGTCTCTGAGGGGAGCAGCTATGGTACTATAATTAGGGACAAACTTTCTGTAGTACCCTGCTATCCCTAAAAATGCCCTCACCTGCTTTTTGGTAACAAGTGTAAGCCATGACAGAATGGCTTCCACTTTGGCAGATTCTGGGCTAATCTTACCACTCTCCACTCTATCTGCTAGGTAGGAGACGTCTGCCATACCCACTTGACATTTTCTGGTCTTAATGGTCAACCCTGCCCTCTGTAGTCTGACCAGCACCTCCCTGACATACTGAAGGTGCTCTTGCCAGGAATGGCTGTAGATTGCAATATAATCTAGGTACTCAAGGGCAAAATCTCCTGCTCCTTCTAGGATATGATCTACCAGCCTCTGGAAAGTTTCTGGGGCATTTTTCATCCCAAAGGGCATCTTTGTGAACTCATACAAGCCAAAAGTAGTCACAAAGGCTGACCTCTCTCTAGCACCGTGAGTCAAGGGCACCTGTCAGTAACTCTTGGTAAGATCAATGGTTGTAAGATACTTAGGCCCACCCAGCTGCTCTAGGGCTTCATCTGTCCTAGGCATGGGGTAAGCATCTGACTGTGTGACTATTTAATTTCCTGTAGTCCACACAGAACCTGGTGCTGCCATCCTTCTTTGGTACCAGCACTACTGGGGAAGCCCAGGAACTGCTGGACTCCTGAATTACCCGTAGTTCCAACAATTCCTGTATCGCCTCCCTCAGAGTCTGTTTGACTCTCCCAACACCCTATAAAGGGCCTGCCTAATAGGCCTCTGGGGTCCTGTATTGACATGGTACTGCACCAGGTGGGTACACCCTGGTTTTCCAGTGAACATGTCCCCAAATTCCTGTAACACTGCTCAGATTTCTCGAACCTGGGTAAAAGATAGCTGCTGAGACATTGCTACCCCTTCCACTGAGGTGTCAGTCCGAGCCTCACTGAGGTGATCAGTCACCAGATCCCCCTTAGACTCTTCCTGCAATCCACTGTAAATACTCAGCACAAGAGCCTCCCTATCATGGTAAGGTTTCATCATGCTAACATGTTACAATTTGTGCCCCTGCATAATCTGCTACCACTAGGATATGCTTTTTCCCTGTGGAACTTGGGGTACTCAGAGGCCCCACAATATCCATAGCTACCCTCTGAAATGGCTCCTTGATCAGAGGCAAAAGCATCAAAGGAGCTTTAACCTTCTCTAATGCCTTGCCTACTTTTGAAACTGCTCACAGGTCCTGCAGTACTCTGTTACATCTCTGGAAATCCCAGGCCAATAAAAGTTCTGCATAATATGTCTCTTTGTACATTTTATGCCCATATGACCTGCAAAGGGCATATCATGGGCTATGGCTAGAAGTGTCAGATGGTAGGCTCTGGGCACTACCAACTGCTGTATTTTCTCACCCTCTATTCCTCCCTTAGGGGTCCACTTGCAGTTCCATAATCCTTTGTCCCAGTATACAGATTCCCCCTTCCCTTGAGAATCAGGTACCTAACTAGCTAGCTGCCTCAGGCCTTGTAATATAGGATTTGAGAGCTGAGACTGTCTCAACTCTCTCTTTGTAACCCTTCCCAGCTCCCTTTCCACAGGAAGTCTGGTATCTGACAGCAATGCCTCACTGTCAGCCTGGGTACTACTACTCACGTCTGCCCTTGCAGTCACTCTGTCCAAGGGACCATCAGTACCCACAAGGAGCTGTGGGTCACCTTCAGTCTCACTGCTACAGGGTAGCACTCTCCCTGAAGTAACCACATCATCAGTCCTGGCTACAAGTGTGTGGTCTATCTGGGTCTCCCCAGGCTACCAGACCCACATACTTGTCTCCAAGCCTGACTGCATGTACCTGCATGAACACATGGTACTGCATTATCAGAATCATTCCCTATCAGGATATCTGCAGGAATATCCTCAAACACACCTACTTGCTGGCTTCCTTTTCCACCCTCTCAGTCAAGGTGAACTCTAGCCAAAGGTATTTGGAATGTGGTCCCTCCTAAAGCTCTGACTGGATTAGACTGCCCAGGCAAGTAGTGCTCCTCTGTAACCATCGCAGGGTTCACAATGGTTATGTCAGAGGCTGTGTCTCTCTTAGCAATTGCCTCTTTGTAATTCACTAAGATAGGATATAACCTATTGTGGTAGTTTGGTACCCTTGTTGTCTCAAGACAACTTACTGTTGGCATTTTGTCATTACGACTTACTGGCTATCCCACCTTTTGTTCCCAACCTTGCCTCTGTGGACATCTATATGCTACATGGTCCCCCTGGTTGCATTTAAAACATTTTACACTAGTTCCTGGATGTGTACATGAACTAGTGGCTTCCCCTGCTACTGGCAATTTCTGTTGGGGCACTCTGGGCTGCCTACCATGGTTCCCTTAGACCCATGAGCAGCACTGGGTATCCCTTTCCTGTGCAGTGAAGCCCTGCTTGCTAGGTATAGATCTCCCTTCCTCCCCAACTCATCTACAGTAAGGCATTGTCTATCAGCTAACCAGATCCTCATGTCCTCAGGAAAAGTGGTAAGGGCTTGTTCCCTCACCAAAATGTCTGCCAGCCCTTCAAAAGTGATGACCTGACACCCACTCACCCACCTATGAAAATAAGTGCTTAGTTCAACAACTTATTCACACACACTCATCTGCCTTGCGTCTATGTTCACAAAACTTTTTCCTATAAGGTTCAGGTGTTAGCTTAAAAATTTCTATCAAACAATCTTTACAACTATATTTTAGACAGTCATTATCAGACAGTTTGGACAGAACAATTACAGCTTTACCATGGAGTAAGGGGATCAGGAACCATACCCAGACCCCTTGGTCAAAAGTATACTGTTTACATACCCTCTCAAACATATGAATGAAACTATCAAAATTATCCACCTCTGTAAATTGTGGAATAAATTTACTGACATTTGTTCCTTCTGGGGTTCGGTTATTCCCTTTCCCCATTACCTCCATGACTCTGACGAAGAGTCAGCATCTCCTTTTCATGTTGCCTCTGCCTCTCCTTCTCCTCAGCTTCCAGGCATAGTAGTTTCTCATTTTTCTCAGTCTCTAGATGCCTCAATCTCTCTGCTGCCTCTGTTTCCAAATGCTTGGCCTCTAGCTCAAGTCTCTTTAACTCCAGATGGATTTTTAAGTCCTCTGTGGAAAGGTTGAGCTGTCCATTCTCTGACAGTTGTACATTTCCGCAGCCAGTCCAATCACCCTCCTAGTTGCTATTCTCTGATGCAGCTGTTACCAAAGCAGCAGTCATGTCTGTTTTAGTCAGGTTTTCATGCACCAGTCCTTTAGCCTGGCACATCTCAGCCAAATGGCCCCTTGTCAGCTTGCCACACTGCTCTGCTGACATGCATGCCTGCTCTCCCTGACTAGCTAAGCTAACAAAAGAAATAAAACAATTGTGATATGAACTCTGAATGTTCACTGCATGCCTGATTTAGAGTACAAAAAAACCTTCAGTGATCACTGTACACAAGCTACAGGAATTCAGTATCCACACCACTAGATGCCGATTAATATGTGATGTGGCTATCATACCATTATCAACCAATTAATATGTGATGTGGCTATCCCACTACTGCCAGGCAATTAATATGTGATGCCCCTTGGTGATCTGGAGTCAGAGGGAGAAACCAGCCCCAGATTGACTGTGATCTCTATGTGCTCTTAAGGGAAATTGTACTTTACTCTGTGTGTACTTGTCATCCTCCCAATGTGGACATCCCTCACTGGTGTTAGTGGTGAGGATTAAGGCTTCTTGATTACTGGGCCAGTGCAGGGGCATCACAACTCCTACATCAGTGAATTATAGTACTGATAAAATGCCCATGCAGTCATCCTAAATTGCTAGTTCAGAGTATGTGAGAAGAAGTTTATTGCTTAGTTTAAGATTTTACGGCCATAAATACAGTAGTTCTACTTACTTTCCCATTTGTACCAAATCAAATGACCATTCTTAACTCCATTTTTACCTTAATGCAAATGTTTTCTTAGTTATTGATGTTTTGATAGCATTTTTCTTTATAATAATAAACCATACCACGATCCTGTGATGAATGAAGAAATGCATTTTTTATTTGGTTTATTTGGCTTATACCATGGAATGTCTGGAACACCTATCTACTTACTTAGCATTTTCTATATCCCAGTTCACCATGACAGACTTTATCTGTTTACCTTTACCTATAGAGGTTTGTAATAGCTTGGACTAGATTACTGCAGAGGTACATAGAATCCATTACTCTCTCTTCAAAAGAAACAGAAAAAAAAATCCAGGTCTCCTGTAGGCCTACATTAATTTTATATGTACATAATCTGCTTACAGCCTCTATTTCTAATTCTAGTAATCAACAAGATACAGCTTTTCTTCTGATTAAGCAATTGCAGATATGATTTAAGGTAAATAAAGAAAACCTGAAACTGTGGAAGCTGATGGTTCAGTACTTAGCACATTTTATTTTAGCAAGAACATGCAATATACTTCCGTACTGTATGAATGCTATCCAGTAAGCAACATGTCCTATCACTCCTAGACAACTCCCTGCCTTTACTGGTTTAGCAGGCTACTATAGATAAGGGATATCGAATTTCCCAGAAATTGAAAAAACATTTTTAGACCTACTGAAAAAAGGTACCACAGAACCCTTGCATTGGTAGGAGCAACACGAAAAAAACATCTGAAATCTTTGCTTCTTAATCTCTCTGACCTTGGAAGGCCAGGTTACACAAAATAATGTTTGTCTTCTGTTGTGAACACAACAAAGTAGCACTAAAATTATTAGCACAATGCAGAAATGATGGTTTTAGACCTGGTGCTTACTTCAACACTAATGTATATCTATTGTTTGCTGCCCTTCCTCACTGCCTTACATAGGTTCATAGGGTCATAGGAGGTTAGTAGGGTAACGGCCAAGGGCCTTTACAAGCCTAGCCATATTTATCCCAAATTACCCAATTATCAATAGTCAGGTGAGCTAAGGTATGCGCCTATGGTCGGGTGACTAATACCGACTACTGCGTGCTTGCTGCTACTAGAAAAGTACACATGATGTCTGCACTTACCCTCAGGCATATAACATTTGTAGCATTTCTGCATTGTTGAGAATTAAAACTCAGTTCTTGTCAGAATTACAGGTATAGAAGAGTAAACTTTCATTACTAAACAACACGCCCTTAAACATTAGGTATCCACCATTAAATCCATCTTTAATTTCAAAGGAGAATAAAGGTGAGGCTCATGATTGTGTTTTTGTAGTTAACCATATTTTTCCTCCTACAGCTGACCTACGAGATACTGTTGAACAAAATCCAGACCTGCTTTTATTTCTGCATGAATCCTGTATTTGGGGAAAGATGGTTCACTCATGGCAGTGATTTTATTGTGCACTACTGACCAAATTGTATTAACTGGACAATAGCCTGGAAATGTGTCAGAACAAGTTGAAGAAATATTAGCTGTTGTCAAAGTTTGAAAATTAGCCAGGGGAAAGACGAGCATGACTTTGGGATTCTTTGGTGGGAGCAAGAATACTTGACTTCATCAGGTTTTATGATAAAAAATGCATACTTTATCCGGCAGTTACTAGATTCTCCCCACTCCCTAAGGAAATAGCTCTTATATATCCAGAGGAAATTTGTTCACTGATTTAGCAGGTAATCAGGCTGCATTATATAATCCCTACTCGGGCTTCCTTTTTGCAGCTGTTTCAAATTGGTGTATCTGCATCACTATAGTAAGTTTTGTCTCTTCAAAATCAAGCTGAAGACTCTGAAGTAAGGTGGATATATGTCGGCTGCTGCCATTCACCAGATTCACTGTGGCAGCACCCCAGTGGTAGGATAGTAACCCCATGTGCATTTGTACCTCATTTGGTCTGATCATATCACTTGCCATCTCATTTGGGCAAGAATGTCATTATTAAGCAAGTTGTTACTGACAGATATGCCCCCTTATGCTTCCAAAGTCACTCAACATATTACAAGAGCATGTGTTATTTGAATTAAGTACAACATTTCAAGAAGTATACTGGTTCCAATTCAATCACTGTCAAGGCCTTTGGGACTGCCACAATGTCAAACTTTTTATTATGTGTGAGCTATTGTAGATATGTTTTCTGGATGAAGCTTACTCATGTTCAAAGAATGATATGCCAATGATCTCAAAAAAAATCTGAAGGAATTTATTACTAAATATGACGCATGTTGCTGTATACAGCCTGACAGGGCCACCCATTTTATCAGCTAGATCATACAAGAAATATATAAAGTATTAAACATGACTATTCAGTGTCATTGTCCACACCATCCCCAAGCATTATGTCTAGATGAACAAATGAACCAAACTAGAAAAAACAGTTTAGAAAAACGTGGTGTAGAGACTCAGACTGCCATTAAATTACCAGATGATTTGCCTTTGCTGTTACTTAATATCTGCAGTACCATAATTACTCTTAGAAAGCATTATCCCCAATAAATTCTCAACGGGTGCCCCATTAGGATGCCAGTTATACCTCTGTCTGCTAGATTAGAACTTCAGACCGTGCTCTAAACATTTTGTTTCTGTTCTGCAGCACTATCATTTTCAAGTTGTTTCAGACCAAGAAAACCATGACACCACCTACTTCAATGACATTAAACCCGGTGACTGTTTTTTTTTTTTTAACAATTCTAACTACTTATGTTATTAAGTTTAATGTTTCTAGTTGCTGGGTATGCACTCACATACCCTCAGCATATGGGAGCATTTCAAACTCTTCCCTGGAATTAAACCAGCTATGTAAACTGCAATAAGAGTAATAGAAGTCCTGCAATCTTTCAAGATGTCATGCAGGTATTTTCAGCTTTGAAACAATATTAAGAGGCTGAATTTACCAACAAAACAAATACAAAAACAACACACTTTTTGCATCAAAGACTGTATATACTGGTATTGTATATGTTAAGGAGTTTGTATCCAAATCCAAAGGTTTGTTACTTATATTTGCTTTAGAACATGCCCAATACTCTTTTAGACTTCCAAAAAAACACACACACAGCTTTTAGTATAAACAATACTTTCACATCTAATTCCAGAAACATGCATCATTTCTTTACTCAGATTGTTTGCTTTTCACAGTCCAGCAGCATACAGCCATTTCAAAGCATATTCTGAACTCACCTACACAGCTCTGATGGTTTTAAGCACCTGTATAGCCTCTCCCCAAATGTGTAGCTGTTTATTGCTACTTTAAGATGAATAGCCCCTTGCTATGTCAAGGCAAGCAGCAGATTTTGTAACAACTTGGGCAACTGTACCCACTATCATCCTGCAGTTTTTCTGCCTTTCTCTTTTCCCCTCCTCCCAGCTTACACTTACAGATTTGAGTAACTTATATAGCCAAAGTATGTACCTTAGAGAAGCTGTCTGTCTTGTTTTGTTTAACTGTAGATCTAAGTTCTACTGAGAATTGGAAAGGCTGCAAACCTGGAAGCCATCTTGTGACCATAGAGTTCCTCCCTTCGTTCTGACTCATTAACTTTAAAAGAACATGATCTGCAATGATCATACAGTGTCCTAACAAAAAGTACTTAAGCATGGAGACTGCCCATTTAATGGCAAGGCATTCTTTTTCTCATTACAGCATAGTTAGCTTTTTGAGGTGAGAGTTTACTGATCAAGAAACCATCGGAGTATTCTTCACTTTATATGTTCTGGGATAATGCAACCCTATCCCTACATTACAGGCATCCATCTGAATAATGAATTCCTTGCTAACAAATTAGTAGCCAATATTAGCTGCATATATAGTAAGATTTTGTAAAGCCAGGAATGCCTGTTAGTGTAGTGAAACCACTGAAACTTTACAAGGGCCCCTTACTTTGCCATATTGATCAGAGTATATACAAAAGTGATGATGTTGGAAATAAACTATCTGTAATAAATAGCAAGCCACAAGAATGCCCTGACATAGTTTTTAATATGTGGCCAAGTCAATTCATATGGTCTCAGACTTTTTCACCTTAGGTTTCAGTAGGCTGTATCCTATTTATAAAACAGATATTTGGCTTTCTCTATCTGAACAGAATAGTTGGCAAGTTTCACCATCAAACCAGCTGCCTGAATGAAATCCAGGAATGCACGCCAGGGGTAAGTGTGTTTTCCAATCCTCAGATGAGATGATTATGTTATGTAAATACACGGCAGTGTTTTTCATTTGAGGCTTTACTCACTCTCCATCAAGTCTTTGCGATTTGATTGTGGCTCCACATAGACAAAAAGGTGAGGTGCTATGTTGAACCAGACTATTTTGGTGGAAAAGGCTCTCTTCACTTTAGCCTGTTTGGTTAAAGACATCTGACAGTACATACTCCTTTGTTAAGTTTAGGATGGAAAGATATCATTCCTTTTGGAATGTCTGTATAACTTTGCTAACATGCGATATGGGGTAAGCATCATATTTTATCAAGTTTGTGAACACCATTACAAAATCTAATGGTGTTATCTGGTTTTGGCACAAACATTAGAAGGCTATTCAGTGCTCTTTGAGATTCTTCAAATAACCCCTTAATCAGACATTTACTCCATTTCTTTACTGATTGCTTCCCTTCAGGCATCAGTAATTCTATAGGGTTTCAACCTGAACCCCCTACCATGGGTCTCTATCTATGGCATTTAATTGTCAGTTTTTCCAGTACCTGTCAAAAAACTTTTTTTTAAACACAGTTGCTTTTATCTCTTTCTGTTACTGTACAGGCATTGAATTTGCTATCCATACTTCCAGAAAAAAGCTGCTAAGATTAGATCGGTACTGCCCCGTGGAGCTTGTTAGAAACTCTCTGTCTTTCTATGGCTTCAACACATTGTAAGATTGATCTGTTCAGGTTATTATTTAACAGGTTGCCTGAGTTTATAGTTTGCTTTCCCCATCTTCTGAGTTACTTTATGTGGTCATTGACACATGGAAGGAGTATATTTTCCTCAGTGGGAATGAGGACTAGAACTTTATTCCCAGACGGGAATATTCTTGTGTTATCATTCCTACTGTAGCTCTTGTGTTTCCAGTGCCCCATTCATGTGCTTACTCAGTGTAGGCATGAGCAAGGCCATTCTTTCCTGAATATCAGTTATATATAATGGACAATTCAAAATGGAGTAACCTCCTCTTTCCATCTTCCCTTTACTAAATTTAATAGACCCCTATGGTGGCTACCATAAAGTGATTCAAATGGTTAAACTCCATAGATGAATGGAGTACTGCACAAATGGTAAACATCAGTCAGGGTAATAAGATGTCTTAGCGTTTTTCACCCCTTTCATCATGTTCTTCATGGTGTTATTAGATCATTTCACAAAGCCATCCATTTGGAGTTGAAATATCAACATTCTAAGCTGTTTAATGTGTAATAATAAACAAAGTTCCTTTTTTGCTTTAAAAATGAAAGGAAGTCCTTTATCTGTTTGAATTTCCTTAGTGATTCCTGTTTAGCTAAACGTAAACTATTGCAGTCAGTTTGACAGCATAGGCTTGAGATAACAACTACCAAATTCCAAGACAGACAAGATATACTTTTGCCTTCTAGAAGTTTTAACTAAAGGGCGTATCAAGTGTATGGCAATTCTGTGAAAAGGAGCATCACTTATGGATAGTGGTGCAAAACAGGAATGGCAACCTTTACAAATGACAGTTCTCCGAATCAAGACAAGCAACACAAAACCTTTCAATGTCAGAAAAAAAGTCCCAAACCAATAAGACCTTCATAAGACTCAACTCCTCATGCTTTATATTCCTATATCATTGTTTACCCCAGCTCATTCTATGGTTGCACCATCATTAGCAGTGTGTTTCAGAAGGCTTAGGGTACTAATAGTTCTTTAACTATATTGATCACTTTCTTGACTCTTAGTGGATGAGTTCATGGTCTGGTTCAAAAGGGTGTAAGTGAATGGCTTCTTTACTACTACAGCAATTCCCTTTACAGCTTAGATGTTGTTTCTGTCCTCTCTTACACTGGGATCCTTCCACTGTGCTCTCTTAAAATTCCTGTGACTAATGCACAGATATATTGACCCCCGGATTCACGAATCCTCCGTGTAAGACTTAATAAGTCTTACTTGGAGGCTGCAGTTGAACGATATGACGTCAGCGTGCCATGAATATTCATGAGGGCACGCTGACTCAACCGTAAGTCTTACATGGACCATGTAAGAAAGCAGGGGGCGTGTCCGACTGCCGAGCAGTCTAAATGTCCACCCCCCCGCAAGGGTTTGAAAAGTAAAACGAAATACACAAGAGCAAGTCCGCTCAAAGTCCTTGCACCCAGCACCACTGACATTGTAAACCCCCATCACAGTTATAAAAAGCAAAACATGAAATTTAATTTTTTTAAATTCCCAAAATAGCTGCCCGTATTTGCGCGTGTGTGTGCGCGGGTGTGCCCATTGCTTAGCTGGAGTTAGCATAAGAAAGAATGTTTATGCAAATCACACCAAATAGCAATAGCATAATGGTAGAGCATTCCCACAAAGAAGAGGCATTCACTGTTCGAGTCCCACCACTCCCCTTCATATTTATGTTTTAAATTAGTATATAAACTAATACCTGACAAATATGTTTAAATATTAGTAAAAAGCAGTGAAATGGCCACTGTATCAGTGAACAAAATAAATATTTTTAAAGGATCCTGATATATAATTGCCTGCAGTTAAGCAGCGCTTTACCCAGTGCAATAGAGTTGCCCATAGTTTAATAGCGCTTTACCCAGCGCAATAGAGGTCCCCATAGCGAAATAGCACTTTAACCAGCACAATGTGTTTGCACAGACGTGTGCGCCATGCCAACCAGGGCACCGTGGAGCAATGTAGAGCAAAGTTGCTTAAACGCAGACACACCCCCTAGCCTGTCTGGACAATATGAAAATAAAATGAATGACAAGGTTCAAACCCAAGACTCTGTGCATCATAAGCAAAGTACAGAACCACTAAGCCATGACAACTTAGGAGAAACAGCCACTGTTAACATACATATACTTAGTAATGGTAGTTTAACATTTACTAAGCAGGTCTGCAGTCAGCCGAGAATTTTAAAGTGTGGGAAATGCGGCATATTTAATCCCCATAGGTGGGAATACATACCATAACTGATTGTAGCTCACATCTGCAGTTAGAATGGCTGGTGCTGGAGAGGGAACACGCTTCCGAGCATAAAGTTGGGGCATCGAGGAGTCGAAATATACGGTTTGGCTTCTTGTCTACTGTCATGAGTCAAGACTCCTGCAGGGCCAGTTCCAAGGGACGGAGTACAAGTAAGAGGCTTGGAACCGGTTAGCTTATGACCTCGCCAGTGCCACAGGTGTTACTCGGACTGGTGAGCAAGTCCGTCACCACCATGCAGACCTGAAGAGATGGAAGCAGGACCGTCTGAACCAATGGATACAGGAGGCCCGTGGGATACAGGATGCCCCACAACTGAGTAGGTAGCCATGGAATGCAGTATGTAAGAATGGATAATTGAGTATGTATAACGGATAGGTATGTCTCAATATCCCTTCATTTACTTTACAGCTGCAGGTGACCATGCTGTGAATCAGCAAGCCTATGCAGATAGGCTGCTAAGGCTGCACCACCAGGCAAGTTAGTGATTATTCTGCATGTATTGTTATATAAAATATGGGAGAGAGCATGAAAGAAAGTGTTGTAGTCCAATAATACAGCCGTAAAATTGCCTGAATAAGTCCTCTGTATGTACTGTCAGATAAAAGAGTCAGAGAGGCAGAAAAAGAGTGTAGTAACCCATTAAGAAATGTAACATATGTCTGGAATAATATCTCTGCAGGCACTGTCATATAAAATAAGTGAGTGAGCCTGAAAAAGAGTGTTCTAACCTATTAATAAAGGTATAATATGTCTTGAACATGTCTTCCATATGCACCATTATAACAAATAAAGGAGTGAGCTTGTGGAAAAGTGTGTAATGTCATTAATAAAGGTCTAAAACCCAGAGTGTGTCTGTGTCACTGAGTTTGAAATGTTGTTGTACCCTTGCATTATACAAATAGTACTGTTTGAAAAAGTGCTGGCAACCCAGAGTTGTGCAGTCCCATATAAAGTGGGTGATGGAAGTGCTAGTAGCTGTGAAGCATATATACAGTCCGCAACAGTCAGTTACTGGCTGGCATGCATAAGTAAATCTGGCACACGAGTAGCATGTTAATTTGTTTCCCAGAAATGTGAGTGTGTGTCAAGAAATGCAGGGTTCTGTACAAATTGAAGTGAAAATGTCATGTGAAAACATCCCAGATATGTAGATAAAGAAATATAAATGCAATCAAGAAATATGTAGCAGTAACATCTGCATCCTGGACAGTTAGTATGCCAGATATAGGTCAGACATATATTGAACTAGCCAAACCCATTACACAACCTAATGCATGGTGGCAAGTGTAATAATACATGTAGGGGATATACACTTGCAGTCACTAGGAATGTAGTGCAGACTAAAGGTAATTATAAGATGTTAATCGAGGTTTTTTTCTACACCCTAGTGTATGTGCATAAACCATGCAATTCTACACCTCAATAGGTTTGTGTATTCTTAAATATTTGTTTGGACATATGTCCTATTGTTCTATAAATATTTGCATTCACGTTGATGCATGTGCCCTGTTTAAACACCACAATCATGGTGGCCTGTTGCTGCCAAACATCCCTGCATGCTGTTGGAATATCCACTGTCGTTCAATATATGCATGTGTTATGCTTGCTGTCCAACTGTTGGAACCTTGGTGTGTTGGGTTAATGGGAATATTACTGCATGCTGTTACAACTAATCTGGAATGCTGTTGTTTATGTTGTAATTAAACACACCTAATCACAGAATGTATGGGAAGGCCGGTCCCAGCGGACCCACCTGTCCCTCCTCAGCTGGCGAGTGCACCTGATACCAGCAGGTCCAGTGCCCAGCCCTGGGCTCCCCTCCTCTATTGGTCCTGTGCCACCTTCGGGTGGAAGCACTGCAGGGGATGGGGCTCGTCCCCCCATGCAAGCATGGGTGGAGAAGGGCCACCTGTCACCCTTCAAAGGGTCTGGATTGTGGGGTGTAGGGAGATCCAGCATTTAGTCGCTGATCCCCTATGCTAGCTCGAGGTGAGAGTGGCGCATCTCATGGGTGACCCTGCCTGTCCTACCCAGCCCCCAGCACAGCCACCCTCGGGGCTGTGAAGGTGCAGTGGTGACTGCCCATGGTTGGGGATCTCAGTTCCACTGTTACCATCTGTGGGCTCATGGGCTTGCGATTTCCAAACATCCGACCCCGTCAATTGTGTTCACCCACCCCATGTGTCATACACCGCCCCTGTATGTGTCTTGTCTGTCTTGTCTGTTTACCTCCCCAACCTACCTCTCTGGACATACCTACTTCCTCTACCTCACATTCCACTCTCACCTGACAAAAAAAAAAAGGGCAATCTGTTCCACAAAAAATTACGCCCCATAAATAGCTGCCCATTTCACACACATGTCCATTGGACATGTAAACCGATAATTATAATTGCCAGTACAACATACTTTATTGTCCTCACCCCTCTCCCAGGGGTGGAAGGTTTCAAATTTCACTCCAAATTTATTGCATATGCACAGCTGTT
This sequence comes from Protopterus annectens, assembly GCF_019279795.1. NCBI lineage: Eukaryota > Metazoa > Chordata > Ceratodontiformes > Protopteridae > Protopterus > Protopterus annectens. The sequence goes on along the minus strand of NC_056728.1, from coordinate 1,829,855,825 downwards.
GCTGGTAAAGAAACAGCTATAGACCTTCTCTACACCTGTCCTGCACATCCCAAGCTTGTTTACCTACTGTCTGTCCCTCTTTGTGCCCCCTTTTTCACCACTTTCCTATCTCCCCATTTTCTTTTCTTTAAAAGAAATTAGCGCAGGGGTTAGCGGGAGTAAGCACTTTTAAGCGATATCAAGCGGTTTAAAGCGAGTGTGCGCATGTGTGCGCTTAGCTAAGCATCGCTAAGCGTCAAGCAAACCCACTTACAACTGCTTAAAAGTGCCTTAGTCACTCTATGGCAGGGCCCATTTTCTGCTCAGCAGCAAAACAAAAAACCTCTGCTAGTCTCGAAACCCAGACCATTGACACAATAGACTGCATTAATTACCACTAAGCCACAGCAGATATACAAATAACTTGGTGCTGAAATAAATATATCATGCATTACAATGTGGGAATGTAAATGGAAATTAAGAATGGTATAACACAAATCCTGTTCTGTGGGTCTTTACCAGCAGTTGTTGTAGAATTGCATGACATGACTGTGAAAGGAGAACCAGCCATCCTAGCAGGGAATAATGTTACAGTAGCACCTTGCAAACACCATACAGTATCAGACCAGGATAAATATTGGCAAAGTTGAATAGGGCAGTGGCCAGACTCCCCAACTGTGACTGCTTTACAGGGATGTCCCTGATTTGTAAACCAATGCTAGCTGTGCCCCACTGAATCACTCTGAAAAGTAGTAACTGTAGGCAGACAAGTGTGGAACCACACGTAATGAATAATGTCAATAGGTGAGAGTAGACACTGCTTGCACATCAGAAAAGGTGTACTTATACATATGCTCTGATTCCCAAGAAAGTCTCAACTGCAATATGTCTGTAATATATTGCAGGTGTATCTCACTTATATGTACCTTTCACTGAGGCCATTCAAATATATACCTGAGAGTATCTGAGGCCTGGCAGAGGCAGAAACACACAGGCATATCAGCATTACTGCTGTTACACACTCTGCAAATAGCTTTGGAAGGAGTTCCACAAGTATGCCCTTATGTAGGAGTACAAAACAAAAATATCACAGGATGTAGCCATGTACTGCTAGCAACCAACTGTGACAATGCCAATGTGCCAGTGCTGAAAAGACTGGTGTGGTGCACAGACAAAGTATAATAGGCTAACCTCTAGCTACCATCTGGATATGTCCACAGGTGGGAGCTACACAAACAGACTACTTGCCTTGATAGACTAACAGGTACACAGCAACCCTGTATGTTCAGCAAGATAAACCTCACATGATAATAAAAAATGCTCTTTGCAGTTCTGCACCACTACCCAAAGGTACTACACACCTGTGTATTCAGGCAAAAACCAGGGTGTAAGTAGGCATACTCAGTACTGAAATATGTCCAGTTGTGTTGAGCAGCCTGTGCTAATGTCAACACAAACCACAAACTGTTCAGAAGTGAGTAACGTAATAATTACAGTGTAGCAGTTCACAAACACTGCATGTACCACATGAATACAGTGCAATAACCACATTTGTATGGCAGTTAATTGTGTAATTCAGAAATAAAGTACATACTCCCATGTATCCTGTGTTAGCATTTGGAACGGTGAGTACATGTCTACACTGAGAAGTGTGTACTGGAAGCAGCAACGTTCAGGTTTGAGTACAACATGCATATCACTGACTACAACCCTAGCTTCAGATAAGAGACATATACCAACCTTCTGACTGACACAATGGTGTCCAGAGCAAACAAGCATGGGCCCCACCTTGGAAAGCTGAAAGGGCTATGCCTACCTAACCTAGCATTTTATAGCAGTGGGCTGCAATCACAGTGAGTAATGCAATCACCACACAGCAGGCTGCATGCAATTACTGAAAGGTGGGCAGCAATTGGTGCAGAGGCTGTCACATGCACAAGTGCAGATACCTAGAAAAGCAGGCTGTACCTGCAGTCCACACATGCAATTATATCATTGCAGGTACTGGGAAATAAAGAGCGAGAGAGCGAGACAGACACAGACAGAGACAGAGACACAACAGAGAGAGAAACAGAGACAGAAACTGAAATAGAGGGTGAAAACCCAAAACAAACAACCAAAAAAAAAAAAACACCTACAAAACTGTAACAGATGGAGCAGGGAAATACAAAGGTAAGGTATGTAACTCACATGTATGTGTTGGCATGTAGTAGATGTTCCTGAAGAGTACTCTACACACTGAAAATCATCCATGTGTGGCAGCAGTACATATCTATCTGGACATGTGCATAGGGCAAGGGACATACTGCAACTGCTAGTGAAGGGTGGACAGATATCTGTCATTGAAGGTTGTTATGTGCATATATCTATGTAGGTCGTAGTGTGTGGCATGGAAAACAGCATTCAGTGCTGATATATGTCATGTGGTGGTTAAATGCTGTGGGACTGATTTGTCAGATCTGCTGTGTTACAGCCAGTGAGGCCTGCTAATGCTACATGGGCTGAGGACACCCACATGCATTCTGCACAACACTGTGCAATGTAATCACATAACTGTACATCCCACAACTGTCGCATAAGTGATATCCCACCATGAAAGGTGGACTGTACATGTACCTATATGTACATCCATGTGTATAGCAATGGATGTGTACATGTATGTGTATAGATATGTATATATAATATATATATATATATATATATATATATACATATACATATAGAGAGAGAGACACAGGGTTATATGTACTGCAACAGGTGTGTGGTGACCAAGGAATGGACTGTAGACAAGTGTTGATACTGCAGTGCCATTCCTCCTTTCCAAAACACTGTACCCATTAACTACCACATAGGTAGAGATCTACCTAACAGTGAAGGTGTGATAACGGAACATGGGACACAGGTGGACAGTAGCCTCCGCTTTGATGAAGACAGTGCCACACTAGACATGTAATCAGTCTGTGTGGTGTGTGTCATGCCAACAGGTGCGTCATCTATGGAAATATAAATCAGTGTTACCCTGTACTCATCACAATGCCCTGTGTGGTATGTACCTCACATGACAACTACACCAGGTGAAAAGGCCACAGACATACCTCACAAAGGGTAATACTGGCCGCAAACAGATGCCCTATGCAGATTGACTCACAAAACCACATCTACACTGTATTGCATACTGGCCACACAGAGGTGACCTCTGCAGGACATACAGAGGTATGTCACACCCATATCTGGGTGACAACCACCTTGGCAACATATCACAATCCCTCCAGGATACACGCCCTAGGGCCCTAAACCTTGTCAGCTCACTAAACAGCACATGCTGGAGGGATAGGTTCCTATCTCAGAGATATGCCATACACTGGAATAGACCACCTAGCAATAGCAAACAAGGCTCCTCATTAGCGGTTGGCATAAATACCCCTGATGATTGTGTGGGAGATTGGTAATACACCCCAGGAACCACCTCTGTGGTTCTGGTTGGCAGGGGCAAGTGAAATCAAAGTACATGTGTGTCAAAGGCCAGGATAGCATATGGCTAGGCTGCTGTAGGCCCTAGGGCAAATAGCATATTACCTACCTATGACACTATGCACTCACACATGTACTCAATGCAGTACCTGCTATGTGAGGTTGAATAAGTGTAATGCTGAATATGTGCAAGGTCTGTAAAGGTGTGATAGCTTATTGTGAAGTTGTATCTGGCATGGTAGTGTCTATCCTAGCTGTGAGGCCAGCAAATGATGTGTAATGTACTATTATACTATTAGGCAGACATAGTAGTACGGCATATGATGTGACATAGTTCCTTGTTGACGACTGTTATGTCTCATTGTAGGCTAAAGCAATACATGTATGCTTAGTGAGTGGTACTGCTGGTGAATCCAACTCCCATATGAACTGTAGTACTACCTGAAGCTGTAGGCCTAAACAGCACAGTATGGTGTGTGTTCACATTGCTTGGAAACACTATCATGTGTGTGTTTCCTGTAGTCTGCACAGAGGACAAAACTCAGGCATAAGGGTGTGTAAGTAGTGGCACACAGTACTCTATGGTACACAGGTAATGCTCATCTGTGTTGGCATACAGTGGTGCATTGTATGTTTGTCTGATGTGTGTGTAATTATGCCTGTACAATGGCTGCAATCATATGTGTGTTGCAGGGTATACATGTGTATCCAGCAACATATATACTTTGTTACAGCAGTATGCCAGCTATAGTAACAACTGTACACATCTGTTAAGCAGGGCTATGGCATCGATGACTAGGGTGGTTGACTGGTACTACTATACCTGTACTTTACATCCATTGCAATGGATGACATCTCTGTTCATGCATTGGCGTAATATACACCTCTGTGTTGAGGTTGTGCATTGTGTCACAAACAGTGTGCCAGGTACTGTTGTTTAGTGGTGTGATATATAGAGTGTGCCAGGCACTGTTAGTTAGTTGTGGCCTGAGAACCAATAAGTGGTATTGAACGTGTGTAACCGTTGGTATGGTATATATGTCAGTAAAGTGATATCTGTGGTTAAAGGTGTAAAGTGTGCCACAGGACTCGCTCACACATATTGTTCATATCTTTTTCAGCCAGATGGACCACCAATGCAACCCATCGTACACAGCAGCAGAGGAAGATGAGATACTGCAAAGCCTGCTGCAACAGTACACGATGCTGTTTTCATGAAGCAGCCAGCACCAGCAGGAGCGGACTGCACTGTGGCAGGATCTAGTTAGTCAGGTAAATGACATAGGCATGCATAACCGGACATATGAGCAGGTATGCCATCACTGTAGTGATTTAATTAGACATGTCCGGCGGCGTGCATCAGATATCCAAAGACAAAAGTTTGCCACAGATGGTGGGGTGGCCATTCACCCCCCCCTCACCAGAGTGGAGGAGCTGCTCCTAAGCATGGTGGCTCCTGGACAACAGCAACATCTACCTCTGACATGTGTTGTCATGGAGGCCAGAGCCACCCAGCATGTCCACATGGAGCAAGCAGGTAACATGCCCTATCTGTAGACTACAGTTAACTGTATTGTTAGATTATGTCTACGTGAGATGTGTACTGTGTGTTTAGCAGTTGTGCTGCCTAGTGTTGTGCAATACTGATATTTTGAATAATATCTCTACACCTGTGACTGTTGACTGTTGTTTTACTGTAGTTTAGCATACCCACTGTAGCAATGCCACAGTTGTGGCCACTGACAAACTCTCTCATATTCTCGTAGGTCCCTCTGGTGTGACAGCAGGGCAGCCGATCCATGCTGGTGAGTGTGGTATAACTGCAATGTTGGTAATGAAATGTGCATGTCATAGGTGAGGTGTAGGCCATGTACACGTAGCACACGTACGCATAATGCATGCCATGCATGTTTGCTGTAAGACGTTGCACAGCTCAGTAATGTCAGTAGCTGCCTCAATGACATGCAATACACAGAGCATCAGACAGAGTTGTGGCAACCCCGTACTGCACATTGGATAGGCATAGGTTGCTACAGCTGTACACAACATAACACGTTCATCATACGCAGTATACAAAGACATGCTACATATGGCGTAACCACACACCCGCTGTAAGGTTTACTGGAATGGTACCACATAGCCGGATGTCCAAGGGTTCTCGGGGGAGCACCACTGGTCGTATTGCCCTTGGCAGATGCGCCCCCAGAGCTATTACAACCTCCAGTATGTTCCAGGCTATAATGCAGGCACAGGCACATATGGAACGGTACACCTGAAAGGGACTAAGGGCACAGAGGGCCCATTGCACTGCTATCAATGACAGCATCCATGACCTTGCTGGTGCCATCCGGAATTACACCGAGGTCATTGATAGCCATTGTAGGGAGACATTAGATGCCCTCCACAATGTGTTTGCCATGAGCCAGGACTGTGCGGGACGGTTGAGAAGTCGATGCGGATGCATGCCAGCAACAGCAACAGCTGGCAGTCATCATGGACGGACCACGGATCACAACCGCTCCCGTAGTGGCAGTACCAGCCCCAGCAATGCTGGGGATGGCCTTTCCATTGACCATCCTACTAGACCACATGCACGTGGCACTGGCCAGTCCCAGTAGGGACATGGGTCCATTCGTCATATCTCTGCCTCTGATGATAGTACCCAGTCAGGGTTGGTACCCGATATTGCCCGTAGCACCTCTGCCAGGCACAGGTACTGTGTCCGTGGCCAGAGACAGTGATCTGCACAGCCTAGCAGGTACAGTCTGTGGCTGTCCCACAACCACCCATATATGGCAGCTACATGATGGAGTTGTGTGCATGCAGACACACACACATTAACCAAACAACTAGGGCTCACACATACACACACACATTACATCAACACTGGCCCATGCTGTACTGTTGTCCCTCTCTCTCTCACACACACACACACACACACACACACACACACACACACACACACACACACACACACACACACACACACACACACACACACACACACACACACACACACAAACACACAGACATGTCGATTGGATGGGTCAATGTTGGGCTCTGGCAAACCAACAACACACCCTGTGCATATGATGACACCTGGGCCACCTCCTGTCATCTGTAACATTGATGCAGGAACAGGCTAACATGGTTCTGATGCACAGGGTGACATTATAGCAGTGTAGCAATATTAGCAAGCTGTCAACAGGAAAGTGTAATGATATCCTTGTAGGTATATCTGAGCAGGCATTATGCATCATAGCTCTGATAGTCAATGTAGCATTGTTTACACCAGTGTTAGGTCTGAGTATGTATTGTCCACCCATGTGCCACTTGGCTGAAGTGTACAGTGTTGCCAGCATGTGTTAGTGAGTGGACAGTATGTGTGTGATGTGTGCATTACAAATTAGCAGGTGTACATATGTGAACATGGTGGGTGCACACTGTCTGCATGTACGTGCATAGTGGACACATGGGACATGTCACATACCCTGTTGTACACATTGTTAACATCTCATGGTATCTTTCGATGGCCAGTATGCATTCTACTACAGATATGTACTAACATGGGTACACATGTGTGTAGGACATGGGTTGACACTATGCTGTGGGTGATACTGTTGATATCTGTCAATGATTTGCAGTCTGGTAGTATACACCACCTCAACAGCATGACTATAACCAATAATTAGATGATGTCCTGACGAATGACACACAGTTGTAGGGAACTTAGTAACAGTTGGATCCTTCCAGTACTATACTATAACAGTAACCAATGGTATTGACCACCACACGTTCCTGGGACCACACCTGTGTGGCATATAGCCCTCTTAGGTACATGCAAACACACTAGGGATATGTCCATCCACATCTGGAAATGCATGCAATGGCCTACACTGCATTCCCTGGATGGGACGTATATCCTACACAAGGGTATCATACAGACAGATACCTGTTGTCCAACACATGCTGTATAGCAGTAAGCCGATTATGGCATAGTCATCCACATTTACTATACATACTATCCCAACAGTACCACATAGGTGGTAGCCCTCAACATGTATGTTGGGTACCAGTGTGTACATACAAACACGTGTTATGTCATCTGTCCCTTGCTATCCACATATCCATATGTATTGTGGGGTCCCTTGGTGTTTCACATAACACATTAGGGGCCTGAATGCATATCCACAGGGCTGTTGTACACCTGTAATAACTGTCCATTATTGCCAGTCGTTGTTGTGCATGAACATGTCTGACATATACCCCAGGCAATTACCCTCACTCACAGTACTCTATAGTAAGTGTCATGGGTGTGTGTGGCACAGATGACCTTGGCCACAGATCACTACAATGGCTGGGCTTGTCGCATGCATACATATGTGACCTATGATCTGGGAAGCAGTGGCACAATCTGTCAAAGGAAACAAATGTATTCATGTAGTATGCAGGCTTTACACCTATGTACTGATTGAGGTCACATGTACACATATTTATTTGCCACGCAGATACCTGATGTGTGCAATGCACATACTGTTTTCAGCATATGTCATACCGTAGTAAAAGCAAAACTCACACTGCATTGACCACCTGTGGCACACACACACACACACACACACACACACACACACACACACACACACACACACACACACACACACACACACAGCAATTGCAGGATTCAAACCCCTACCTAACTATGTTATGATACTAGAGAGATACGCATTAACACGGCACACTATATGCTTTACTGGGTGTTTTCTGTTCTCCTGCTATATTTGTAGGATGCTGACATCATCAGACATTCCAAAGAGGAATGTACCTCTTTTAATGTGTTTTCCCAGTCTCCAAAAAGGCCACTCCTCTCAAAGGGAATCACACACATACACACACCCCCCCACACATACACAAACACACACTGTCAGTGTTTGCAGGATTCAAACCCCTGCCTAACTATAGCGATATGCATTAACACAGCACGCTATATGCTTTACTGGGTGGTTTCTGTTCTCCTGCTTTATTTGTAGGATACTGACATCATTAGACTGGACATGGTAATGTGTGTACACTTTGTTTTATGCAATCCCGGGAATGAGCCATGTGGGTCAGCAGGTATGAACAGCTTGAACAGGACCCCATGATTCTCACTTTGTGTGATCTATCTGTGGACACATTGACATTCCTTCATATGTCGACACATATCTATGCACAGATTGTTGGTTTTGTGGATACGACATGTGTTTGTGATGTTGATGAGGAGCTATTCAAAGTCTATGTGGGACATGTGTAGCTCTGTTCAGTGATGTATGTTCTGGGTGGCTGCCTTGCAAACAGTGTAGCATGTTTGGGAACCATGATCTGCACATAAACATACCACAGTTGGTAGGGTTGTGTGTTTGTCAGCTTCCAATAGCTCTGTTTATGACTTCAACCATGATGGACTCCATGGCCTTGCAGATCAGACTTCATAGGCTTACTGGACTATACTTCCCATGGTGTGTTGTGCACCCACACTTATGGGGAGTGCCATATGTTGCTGTAACACATTTGACGGTTCCAGATCCTGTGGAGAGGGTGTGGCTCAACAGACTGTTAGGTGCAGGGTCTGTTTGTTCTGTAGTTCATGCATGACACATATTGGGAAAATGTAATCCAATTGCTGCCATGCTTTTGGCTTTGGGGGGAGCTGTTCAGCCATTCTACACATGATATCTCCTGGTATGATGACAGGGACTATCGTCAGTGGGAGGTGGGTATGTATATATGGGCCTGTCTGACAGGATGTCGGCATTGTCAGTAAGATACAGTTGGCCCTGACTCAGGACATATATGAGTGTACATTACTATTTATAACATAGCTGAAGGACATGTCATGATTCTCAGTCTGGACTCCTTCTCAGCTACTCTTTACAAAACACCAACAAACCTGAACACTAATTCCGGTTATACTCTTTTACACATTTAACACCCTATTGATCCTTTGTGGTCAGGCTACAGAGTATGTCATCATAATATACTGGCATGTCCAGGGGTCGGTTTTGTGAGTACTCTCCAGTCCAGCTAGTGAATATTGTGGTTTTGATACAATGTCACATCTGCCTCATGTACACAGACAACCCTCTCCTCCTCTCAACACACTCAGATATATGTGAGACATGCAACAATATTGACATACAGGAGGCTGAGCTCTCTCGACCCATGACTGGCATAGTCTATCAGGTGGTGAAGGTAACCACACACACCACATATCAGTCTCACATACACCTATAGCAACAGCAATCAAACCACATTATCACACATACACATACTTGGAGGCTCTACATGCACTCTGCCTAAGCAGCAGAGACCTCCAAAGCAGACACACAAACAACTGCTACCCCACTATAATGCCCACATATCACATAGTTCACAATGTCAGTGTGTCACACAGTCACTGCCCTTCGGGCTAAACAACACACCTGATACACTTGTAATAGGTGACACTTAATGTCAGACACACTGGCGTCCCACTCACCAAGCCAAACAAGGGAATAGTCACTTTGAGCTGTCTCTCATGTGCCAGGATCCGTCACATAACACATGCACTCAGGTCACTCCAAAGCAAGTCCAGGACTGGCTCCATCATTGTCCATGCTGATGTGTACAACCTCAGACGTTCCTCTATGGACCACATGACATGATACATAGAGGAACTCTCTGATCATGTAGCCCAGGCTAGTATGACCCTGACCTTGTCTAGCATCTTACACTCACCAAGTATGACGTCACAGTATACCAACAAACTGATCATGTTTAACAGTTGGCTAACATATTGGTGTTATTCAAAGGGGATACAGTGTCTGGCAGCCTGGGGTGACATGCTCGACATGCCATGTAGCTTCCCTATGGACAGCTTGCACCTGTCACCCTTGGACTTTTGAATACTGGCTAAGGCACTTGCTGCTACCATACTGCCTTATTTAAGCGGGGCTCTAAAGACAAACCCACCTTTACAGACATTACAGAGTACATGACACTGAGGGTAATGCTGCTCAACACCAGATGTGTTACCCTCAAATTGCGCACACTCAGGAATCTCCTCAGTATGGAGAATAGCGATATCTGTGCACTAACAGACACCTGGTTCAGGCTCCCACATGCACACCAGCACTACCAGGTTATATTTCATACCATGCTTTCTGACCACAAAACTCAAAATGGCCAACACAAATAGGGGGAGTATTCATATACATCACAGATACACATACCTTTGGTTTGGTAGCACTGCACAAAGCATCACAGACCATACATATGCACCTAACATTGTGCAAAACTGCCTTTTGGTTTGTTGCCTGCTACAGCCCACACTTCCCAACTCAGCAACCACACCCGGCTTTCCTGGGAACACTGGACAATATGAAGGTCTCCCCAAACACCATTATATTGGGTTACATCAAATACATTGACTGGGGATAGTACTCAGGCCTCAACACCCTCGCCCAACAGTTGCTACTATTTGTAAACTCATATGCTATGGCACAACCGGTCATCACACCCACAAGAGGGGACAACATATTGGACATGATCATCACCAACATGGGGACTCTGTGTTCCACACCTGCAATATACCCCTCATTGGTAAGGTCAGAACATACATTTATCTCACTGGACATCCATATCCCGTCCCCACACCCATCCTGGGTAGTCTTGGTGAACTTCTCAAAAGCAAATGTCACACTTCTCCAAACCAAGGTGGTATCCTTCAGAGACTCTGGGACAATGGTAAGTATGGCTCAGACTGCTGAATCCTTTACATACACATTCTATAGACACCTAGTGGACTGCATGGATCATGCTATCCCAAATAACAACTGGACTCACTCGTCCAATGGCAGGGGACCTGTCTGGTAGACCCCGGCCATTAATACGCTATACAACGAAAGGAGGAAGCTACTACATGATAGAGCACAATCCCAGACAGGGAAGGCATCTGTGATCTGTAATAGCAGACAGCTACAATCACTCATGTATTTATGTCAGGCCCGCTTCTAACGGACAATTGCACCAGACACGTAGGACACTCACAAGGCCTTCTTCAGTTAATTCAGGTACCTGGCTGGACACTCACTGATATGCTGTGAGTTACTGCATACTGACTAAACATTCCCTGAACCCACAGACATTGCCAACATCCTGGCAAACAGGTTCAGTGCAGATGTCTCCCCTCAATGCCCCCTAAGGAGCTACTGTCCATCCCAACAGTGTGTAACCTCCCTGACATCACTAATAAACAGGTGAGTGCTGCCCTCACCACAGTGGACAACACAGCATCAATGGGACCAGATGGTGTCCCGGCCTGTGTCGTACACGGCCTTCATGACAGATGTAACCCTCACATTACGTCACTGTTCGATATCAGAGTTACTGCAGGATATGTACCCACGGAATGGCATACAGCAATAGTGGTCCCGCTCCACAGAGTTTCTGCCACAACAGACCGCAGACAATATCAGCCTATAAGGCTAACTAGCCTGTTCTGCAAAGCTATGGAGCATTTTGTAATGGGACTCATGCACATAGACATGGGGAACCTACAGACACTGGGTCCTACACATTTCAGAATTGTTGTGGGCAGATCTTGCCTCTTGGACCTGTTCATATTCTTTAAACAGTTACCATGTCCATCAGTGTTGGGACGGTTGTCCACACAGCCTGCCTGGACCTTGCACAACCCTTCAACACAATACCCCACTCAGCCATTATGCATAGGCTCACCGGCATCAATATCGACACATATCTCACACAATGGATTGCTACCTGGATCAGGGATAGCACTCATATGCTCAGTGTTGCAGGTGCTATGTCTGGCTATACACCAGTTACACATGGCACCACACAAGGCTCAGTCCTGGGACCTCTCTTGTTCAGTATATATTTGTGTGACGTACAGGCTAACACAGGAGGAATATGGCTGACCATGTTCGCAGATGACTGCAAACTGGGTGCCATTATCAACTCTCCAGCTGGCACATGCATACTCAAACAGGGTCTCACAGAGATAGGATGACTGGTGCCTGAGCCATGGCCTATGGCTAAATGCCATTAGTTGCGTAGTCATCCCCTTTGGGAATGACAACATGCCCACACATTACCACATAGGTAGTAATCCATTACATACGGTAGTAGTTGTTAGGGGTTTGGGGACACAACATGCTTGTACTCTCGCCTTTGACAATCACATTGCCAAAGTGGTTAGACAGTACTTCTACATAGCCCACCATATCCCATATGGTTTCACATGTTGATCAAGTGTGGTCATTGTGGCCCTATACTCATCACGACCATGTTTGGTTACTATGCCACATTTGGGATGTACCTTACCCACACACCTGCAGCAACTGTAAAGGCCACAAATGTTACTCAACAAGCAGATGTAGGGACTCACACGGATGCCCTGCACAGTTCAGATACAGTAACTCCAGCTCTACTCAGTCGCTTACCACCTACACGGATGTGTTGTGTGCCTGTAGATTAAGGAAATATCCGACCCAGAATTAATGGACATGCTCCACCTCAGGATATCTGACTCCCTTGGAGCTACACACTCCAGGGACATATACCTCAGCACAGATGTTAATAGGAGATGCTGGAGGGACAGATTCTTATCCCAAAGGCTCCACTCACTCCGGAGTGTAGTCCCGGTTTTGCATAGGCAGAGCCACCCACTGACCACCTACAGGAGACATCTTGACAAGTGGATGGGTGATCGTATGTTTCCCAATGGGATATCTTCTGGGTCCTTGCTAGACAGAGCACAATACACTAAACGTAAATGGGCTATCTTGTGTGACCTACTATTCACAGGCACAGTGTTCTGATTTGACAGGGTTGCAAAAGCCAAACACACTCTGGCTATGTTTGTACATGCCCTAGGGCAGATAGCCTAGTATCAACCTCTGAACCTATGATAATGTTCAGGATGCACAATGTTTATTGCTAATACTGTTTGCAGGTTTTTATTATCTTTGCTTTCCCACTTTCTATGAACCGCTTAGGTATCTGCAGAACATATTTGATTATGACAGGGTTCCACTATATTATATACATGTCTGTTGTCATATAACTGTGTGCACAGGGTAGACTGCTGAATAGTGAGAGGTTCCTGGGTTAACACATGCAACTGTCTGACATGTGTGGGCCACTGCTGTACTCTGACATGGCCTAAGTGTGTGAGCATGCCCAGTTCAGACTGTCAGTGTTCTGTTGCCTGACATTTGTCTCATTTATTCAAGTGTGTGAGCATGCCCAGTGTGACCTTTCAGTATGTTGCTGTCTGAGGTCCACTACATTTGTTGATGTATGTGTACATGTCCAATATTAACATTTCTACTGTGTGTGTTGAAAGTCAGGTTCTATTCTTACTGCAGGACTCACCTTTGTGTCATAACTCGACAGGGATTATGCTGTGCCTGCAGGGTTTCCATGGAATACTTTGCATAGACCTATCAACATTTATTCAAGTAGACCAACTACTGCAATACTGTCATGGTTTAGTGGTTCAGTACTATGACTATAGTGCACAGTATCCTGGGTTCAAGGCCCATCACTGCTTATATTTTCATACTGAGCAGACCAGACTGCTTAAGGGCCAGTAGAGCAACTATGAGCATGTTGGCTTTTGTTCAGCTATGCCCTACTTAAACCCAGCTTGTCCAACATTGCTCAATATTAACCAACATTGCTGGACGTTGGCCAATATTACTCAACACTGACCACATTTGTGCTAGTTGGTGTGTGCGATTTTGTTTACATATACTACATGGTGGTAAATGCTGTTTAGCACTGCTTTATATTGCTTAACATATGGCAATCATGCCTCAGGTGTTGCTGCAGGGCTGCCTATGTTGGATGCACATACTACACTCCCTATACATGTTTGAAAGCAGGTTGTGTCAACTTAGGCATCCCTTTTACTATATGTGCGGGTCAGAGAGATGTATCATTTCCAGAGTTCTACTGAGCCAGTGTATGTGCTATGCGTTGCCTCTTTGCCAAGGCCAAAGCATACTGGGCACGCCTCCTTCTGCCTACTGGGGCAGGCTCAGGTTGTTCCTCCTCTGAATCACGCTCTGCCTGTGATGGCTTTGGCAATGGTGGGGGGCTGTTTGGCTCAGGCCTGTGCTGGTCCTGCTGCAGCTGTTTTCGCAGGATCATATTATGTAGCATAGCACATACCATGACAATTTGGGTACATGTAGTTGGTGAGTACTGCAAGGCTCCACCAGATGTGTCCAGGCACCGGAACCGTGACTTGAGCAGCCCAAACACACGCTTGATTACATTTCGTGTTTGTGCGTGTGCCTCATTATGGTATTCTTGTTCAGGTGTGTGTGCGTTTCTAATGGGTGTCATCAGCCACGGCTCCAGTGCATAGCCAGCATCCCCCACTCGGTGACCATGTGGGATATCCCCATTGGCAAATGTCTGGTACAGCTGCGTCAGATGCCAGATATGGGAATCATGGTAGCTTACAGGGCAGCCAGCACACACATTCAGTATTATGCCCTGGGCATCACACATGACCTGGCAGTTGATGGAGGGGAACCCCTTGCACTTGAAGTAGACCCTACCCCGCTCACCAGCTGGTGCTCTGATGCATATGTGCGTGCAGTCTATTGCACCCACTAACTCAGGGTATTCCACTATTTGCTGGAAGAGACGCATATTGCTGGCCAATACCTCATGGGAATTGGGGAAATATACATGATCACTGACGTGCTGACATGGCATCCAGGAACTGGTGCAGTACCCTGGATGCTGATGCCTGTGATATCCCCATCATATCACATGTTGGTCTTTGGAAGGTACCTGTTGCTAATATTCTTAGGCCAACACATACCTTGGTTTCCACTGGGATGGGTTCCCCTCTGTTGGTTCTGTGTGTGAGGCGTGGCCTGCACAGCTCAACAATTTGCTGCAAGAGGTCTCTGTCCACTCTATAGCGCTCCACTATCTCCAGCTCATGTAGCCCCTGGTCGGTTACCCTGGGCCTGTACACTCTTCTCCGTCTCCTCACTGTGGGTTGTCCAGCAGCATTTGCATTATCACCACCCTCAGCATGTTGCATATGTCGCCTTATAACAGCAATGGCAGCCCCTAACATTTTTTGTCTCAGTAAAGCTTTTTCAGTTTTCACTTCTATTAGTTTGCTGCAGTGTTGCAGTGTCTCTTGACAGAAACATAATGGACTGTTGTATGCAGAGTTTTAAGTGCTGGGCTGGGCTGGGCTAGTGTACTGCCTGTGTAATTGCCTGATTCTGATTGTTTTCACCTGCTAGCTCTGCTAGTACTCCATGGTAACTTCCTACTATTTGGTGTGCTTCCTTTTTCCTTTCTGTTTCCTCAGGGGGGAGCGCCGTGCACAGCAGCTAACACACGCGCACACATGCTTACACAGACTGAAACTTACTTATTCTTCTTAAAAAGCGCACACACCGGCACAAACGCACTTACAACTGTTTACACAGCCTTACATATGGTTACTCAAGCTTACACGCACGCACACACGCTTACACGCGCACACACTGTCTTACTCGGGTTTACAGGTGCGCACACGCATGCATGCACGCTCAGCAAGAAACTTTGGTGTTATCCACGGCATACACCTTCAATTTCCTGACTTTACCTAGCCTACCTGTTGACACACCTCTTTCAATAATATGTAAATGTCAGCTGACACATGACACTCTGCTCCAATGAGCTTCACTTCTTTCATACATACTCCCTCGTGATGTCGCCTATCTTCTACTCTGTTACTCCCCTTATCCCATTCTTACACTCCACTGACTTTGCTCATTTGCTATGTAAACTTGCGATTCACTTTCCTAACTCTCATTTGCATAGGATTGCCTACTAGTGCTTGGTTACATCTCTTGGACTGAGCTTCCCCCCTTAGCACCCTCTACTCGGTGGCCATGTTGTCTTCAGCCTGCCACTCACTTGCATTGTAAATTCATATTAGCTATAAAATCCACATTTGTGGATCTTAATTATTAATTTTCTGGTCTTTAGGGTGCAGTGCATTTGCGCGGCACTGCACTACTGTTAAACCCCTGGAGATTGGGATGAAAAATAAAAGTTATTTGATTTATATTTTGCATCACTTCCCATTGCCAATGGCCATATTTTTGGCCATTGGCATGCTTCCTCCTGTAAATGCATGCTTTTTTTGGAGCTGTCATGGCTCCGTTTTGCTATTTGCAGAACCGTACTCAATTGTCAACTGAGTACATTTCTGCAAATAACACTACTCCTACTCAGACAGGTTCAGGTTTCCTGGATCGCAAATGTACCTCATTTGCATAGCTTTCACCTGCAATTGAGGTAATTTGCATATCCAAGCCCTGTCCATGTAGGACTAGTTTTGAGAGCTCAGTTGCATGCCCCTACCGGCTGTTCCTGGATCGCTCGGCGGACATGTTGGCTGCATGGAGTCTTACTCTACTCTTAGACTCTGTGCAAGCCTTTGTGAATCCGGCCCTGAGTCTTTGTTTCTATGGCTGACTTTGGATTCCAGTTCTGTATTATCTAAATATTTTCTACTAGTATAGGTAGTTTTCTACATTTCACATTTCTCTTTTTTTATTTCAGTTAAAAAGCCAGCTTTCCTTGCCATTTCCCTTACCCCTGTTGACCCTTGTGACCCACCAGTCATGTACATTCAAAACTGAAAGAACTGGAGAAAATATAGTACCATAAAATGGGGTATTACTCTAACACAGTAACTCTGTGTTCCCAGTATTGTATGTAATACAACCTCAGGTATGGAATAGCCACTTCTATCACCACACATACCATTCACAGTTTTCTCTTTAAGTTTACAATATTATCAGGCACCAAAGGTTCATTTAGAAAAGTTGCCATCCTTCAGTAATAAAGCAGTACTTACCCCTCTTCACCTGTATGATGCATTTTTGACCACCAGAACATTACTAACAGCAGCCGATTCTATATGATATACTAACATAGACTGTGTTCCCCTGCAATTACATGCACTAGAATGCACACCTTTGTTAGTGATCAGTTTTACATGTGTTTCACTTCAGAAAACTTAAATAGCCTCCTTTAGTTTCTGGATAGCCTTCGGCTGTGCTTTGTTTCCTTTATAGCAACTTGGTGGTTTTTGACAGGCTACTGCAATAGCACTTCTCATGCTGGTTGAGCAGGTCTTGCATAGCAGCAGAGCTTATTTGGAAAGATTGAGTGGTTTCTTGTTGAATATGAACATGTTTAAACAGTGTCATAATGGCCTTCTCTATGTTTTTGCATGGGGTTTCACAGTTTAATTTCTCCAAATTGTTTGGGTTTCTAATAACATGACAGGAATTGACTCCATTCATAAGTCATAGTATAATTAAAGTACACAGAATTAGTATTGCTTCAATCTTTTTGACGTTAGCCAAAAGTGATCTTTGCAGTACCTGCAATGTGCCAAGAACTGACTCCTTCTTTAATTCAAATGGAGTGACATATATTGGTCACATATATAGATATTACTGTAGATTTTGTTATTACATCCATTGCTCCTACTACTATTAGACCTGTCTGGATACCTTCTTCCTCATTGTTCTCATCTCTACCTGCAGGTCCTGATATTTTATGACTTTTGTGTCTCTTTGTACTTTAGATACTGTAATCACTGGGTGCAACAGTTTCAAGGATCAATGCTACTTTTGTCTTCTTTTCATGGACTATCATATCTGGTTTTCTCACATCTGTTATTTCAGCTGTTGGGAATGGGTGATCCCATATGATATAAACTTCATCATTCTCTATAATGCTTTGTGGTTCATGTTTCCAATGCGTCTCACCTTCTTCTATATTGTAATGTTTGCACAATCCTCAGTGCAGCAATGTTGCCACATTATCGTGCCTTTTAGTATACAGGCTGTCTGCCATGAATTTATCATACCCAGCATCAAGGTGCACAACTGTTCACAATTCGTTTTTACAGAACCTACAATTGCTTGTTTCTTACACATATTCAATGGACTTTGCAAACTAAATGTGCACGAAGACCACTGACCTGCACTGCCATTAACCTCTCATGCTTTGGTTTCAAATCACTTCCCCATAGCCATTCCTGCATCAAATCCTGATCAACATGAGGTTAATCAAAGAGATCTCCACACATGCTACTATATTTGTGGCTTTTCTACATTTCTTTCCTTCTCATCTGATCATTCTCCTTATATTCTTTATTTTGTTTTTGGCACATTCAGTTGCTGCCTGATATTTATCCACTTCTGGTTTGATTTCCATCCCTGCTTCACACCAATATACTTTTGCTAAACTAAGCAGGGAAGTCAGCTTAGACTTGTTCTCTTCATGTTTTAAAAAATGTCACTATGTTGGATCTGGTGAGGTGAGCAGATATGCATGCTGTTCTATGACTGCAGATCTATACATGTAATCAGTTTCGAGGAGCCTTCTTCAGAACGAGGAATATATAATTTTGGCATACACTGAATTTTATATATCATTTGATAAAAGCGACAAATGTTCCTTATTTTCCTGTTCAACTGATCCAATACCATTCGGGACCAGTCAACCACCCCAAAACTGTAAGTTAAAACAGGAAGAGCAAATTGGTTTATAGCTTGGACTTTGTTCCTAGATGTCAGGGCTGTTTTCAGTATTAATTTTACTCTTCTATAACACTCCTTACTGACTTTTGTTCACATTTGTTTATGTTTTACTTTCGATCCTTCACCAGTTTCCAAATATTTATACACTACACCTTGCTTAAGTTCCTTTATATCACATTCCTGTCCTAGACTAATATTTTCTTGGTATTGCAACTTTCCTTCTTTAAAGGTTGCTTTTGACATTTATCAAGACCAAATGACATTCTTGTATCATCTTAGAAAGTTCTGACCCCTTGCAGTTGTGCTTTCAGCGCTTCATCTGATGAACTATAGTTTTGAAACATCCACAAAAAGAACATGAGATATATTTATACTTTGTTGATTTCTGGGAGTCAAATTGCATCCATGATCCAATCTGTTACATAAACAGCTTAATGGGTTAACTGCAAGACAAAAGAGCAGCGGTGACAAAGAGTCACCCTGGAATATCTCCCTTTGAATATTTTATCCCTGGGATAATAATTTGTCCTTTATCATGGCTAAGCTGCAAAGTTTTTCATGGTTTCTGTAATATAATTGATCAATATAGGGTGTACCTTATACATCTGTAAGCATTCCTTTATCCATGAATGTTAGATGCTGTCAAGTGCATTTTTGTAATCTATCCATGCCATACTTAGATTATTCCCCTTTTTACAATTCTCCATTATGACTTTATTTAACAAGTGATAACAACTGATCCTTTGTTCCATGTGACTTTTCCCTTTTAACCTTTTGTTCTATTGCCATGACTGAGTTTTCTACTAAATGACTATAAACTCTGTTGGCATGAAATCCAGTATATACTTTATACATTGTTAGAAAGCAAGTTTTTGGACTATAGCTTTTAGGATAGTTTTCAGGTTCTTGTTTATAACGGCGATAATTAATGCCTCCCCATTATGTATTTTTTTTGTATTTCTCTAGAATTCGTTGCCAAAAAGTTGAGAGATATGCCCTCCTCCTTGCTGTAAAATTCCGACAAAAAGGCTCCACTTGTTCATAAATCCTGTTATCTAGTATAGAACAGGAATAAGCAACTTCAGCAAAACCTGCACTCTCAAGGAAGTACACATTTTCTGAGCATCTCTTTGAACCTTTGCTAATACTGTCCGAACTACTGTTTACAGTACAGCTATAGCCAAAACGATAATCTCCAAGTGTAGTACTTTTACCCTCCCCTCATCAAGAAGGAAAGGACAAAAAAAAAAAGAAACGGACTCCACAGTAATAAGCCGATCGATACAATGTAAGGGATCGGCTTATTACACTTAGTTGTACAGCCCTCTGCTCTGCCCTAGCACTAACTCCCCTCAGGAAGAAACAAAGGACAAAAAAAAAAAAAATGAATCCACAGTAATAAGCCGATCGATGCAATGTAATCGATCGGCTTATTACAGTTAGCTGTACAGCTCTCTGCTCTGTCCTAGCACTAACTCCCCTCAGCAAGAACCTAAGAAAAAAAAAAGACGGACTCCACAGTAATAAGCCGATCGATACAATGTAAGCGATCGACTTGTTACACTTAGTTGTACAGCCCTCTGCTCTGCCCTAGCACTAACTCCCCTCTGCAAGAACCAAAGGAGAAAAAAAAGAAACGGACTCCACAGTAATAAGCCGATCGATACAATGTAATCGATTGGCATATTACAGTTAGCTGTACAGCCCTCTGCTCTGCCCTAGCACTAACTCCCCTCAGGAAGAACCAAAGGACAAAAAAAAAAAACAAAAAAAACCTGACTCCACAGTAATAAGCCGATCGATGCAATGTAAGCGATCGGCTTATTACAGTAAGTTGTACAGCCCTGTGCTCTGCCCTAGCAGTAACTCCCTCAGCAAGAACCAAAAAAAAAAAAAAACTGAATCCACAGTAATAAGCCGATCGATACAATGCAAGTAATCGGCTTATTACAGTTAACCGGAGTAATACTACTGTCAGTGTCATGAGTACAGACTGACAATTTTGACTCCATAATTATGTCAAGAATCTAAACGGCAATGCTGAGATACGATTTCATAGTTTCATAGTTTCATAGTATAGTACTAGGCTATCTGCCCTGGGGCATTTGTAAGCCTAGCCATAGTGATGTGGCTTTTGCCACCCCATGAAATGGTACAAAAAACGTACAGAATAAATTTAGAATACTGTGCCTCTGACTAGTAGTGACACAATGAAGGTCCCCTTATATAATAGAATTAGTTTACTGTGCCCCTGTCTAGCAGTGACACAGATGTGACCCCTGGGGTAAACTTACGATCTCCCATCCACTCATCAAGATTTCTCTTGAAAAGAGTCAGTGAGGGGCTCTGCCTAATACGAACTGGGATCTTGTTCCAAAGCATGGGAAGCCTCTGGGTTATGAATCTATCCCTCCAGCATGTCCTATTCATACTTGTGCCGAGGTTTAAGTCTTTAGATCTCGTGGTCCTGATGGATTTGGATTTTTTGAGGTGGAGCATGTCCATCAGATCCTGATTGGATGTGGCCTTGTACGTCAGGCAGAGATCACCTCTGAGCAGGCGGTATGGTACTGAATGGAGCTGAAGTTTCTTTAGTCTGGCAGAATAAGACATATATTGGAGACCCTTGATCCTCTTGGTGAGGTACTTTTGTGGTCTCTCCAGCTGTTGCAAATGCCGGGTGAGTTACATACCAAATAGGGCATTGTACTCAATCATGGGTCTGATGAGGGAGGAATATCGGGGTACAATGACATCCTTGGATCTGGATGTGAATCCCTTCATGATGAGGTGTGCAAGGTAGAATGTTTTTCGAACCACTTTGGCAACGTGGGTGTCAAATGAGAGGTCACTGTCGACTTGGGTCCCCAGGTCTCTGATTACTTTTTCCGTACTCACTCGGTTGCTGTCTATGTGATAATTTGTGGGTACTTTGTTTTTCCCAAAGGGGATGACTATACATTTTTTGGCATTTAGTTTAAGGCCGTGACTCCGGCACCAGTTGTCCGTTTCTGTGAGGCCTTTTTGTAGGATGTGTGTGTCTGCTGGTGTATCAACTATGGTGCCTAGTTTGCAGTCATCTGCGAACTTTGTCAGCCACAGCCCTCCCATGTTTGCTTTAACATCTGAGAAATAAATGCCGAACAAGAGGGGTCCCAGGACAGATCCCTGTGGGACACCACTTGTGACTGGCTTTGAGTCTGACATTGCTCCAGCGATTTTAACTTTATGGGTTCTGTCCTTTAGCCAGTTTGCAACCCATCTAGTGACATAAGGGTTTACTTTTAAGCTGTTGAGCTTATCTATGATGCCTGAGTGGGGTATTGTGTCGAAGGCCTTAGCCAAGTCCAGGTATGCTGTATGGACTGCTTTGCCCTCATCAATGGCTCTAGTGACTGTTTCGAAAAAGTCAAACAGGTTTAAAAGGCAGGATCTGCCCTTTACAAAGCCGAACTGGGTGGGGTCAAGTGTCTGTAGGTCCCCTATGTCTCTGTTTATGAGTTCCATAATGATTCTTTCCATAGCTTTGCAGACCAGGCTGGTTAAGCTTATGGGGCGGTAGTTTTCAGGGTCTGTAGAGGCACACCCCTTGTGGAGTGGGACCACTGTTGCTGTATGCCAGTGTTCAGTTACATATCCCGAAGTAAGGCTAAGGTTAAATAGCATTTTTATGTGTGGGTTTAGCTCCTCTTGGAGTTCACGTAACATGCAACCCGGGATACCGTCAGGTCCCATTGATGCTGTGTTTTAAGCTACAACAGAATGGCATTAAATATACTGATCAAGGATATTGCCAATATCCTGGCATATTGATTTAGTGCCAACTTCACCCTCCTCTCACCCCCTAAAGGGCCAATCTCAATATCAAAAGATTGCAAAATTCCACTAATTACAGCCACACAGGTAGAAACTACACTCTCCAAAGCTAAGAATACAGCATCCAAGGGACCAAATGACATCCCAGGCTGTGTACTACATGAACTACAAAATGAACTGTCACCTCACCTAAGTGTCATGTTTAATCATAGCCTGACATCAGGCTTCATGCCCACTGATTGGCGCACAGCTACAGTTATCCCACTCTGCAAGGGGGGGGGTCTGCCTTAGATCCCGGGAGCTACCATCCCATCAGTCTGACAAGCCTGATCTGCAAGGGCATGGAACTCAATATCATGGACCTTATAAACAAAGACATTGGCAACCTTCAAACACTGGACCCCACCCAGTTTGGGTTTGTGAAGGGTCGATCTTGTCTCCTGAATCTGATTGACTTCTTAGAATCAGTCTCCATAGCTGAGGACGAGGGTAAGGCAGTCCACACAGCCTACATGGACCTCGCCAAGTCTTTTGACACCGTCCCCCACTCTGGAATCATAGATAAACTTACTAAGCTGGGCATAAATCTCTATGTCACTCAATGGGTTGCTAACTGGCTTACTGACAGAACCCAGACTGTAAAAGTAGCCGAATCCAAATCCAGCTCCAGACAAGTGACAAGTGGAGTACCTCAGAAATCAGTCCCGGACCACTCTTGTTTGGTATCTACTTCTCTGAAGTACAGGCCAACACTGAGGGACTCTGGCTAACAAAGTTTGCAGATGACTGCAAACTGGGAGCCATTATTGAATCCTGAAATGATGTGGATATTTTACAAAAGGGCCTTACAGAAACAGATGCCTGGTGCCAGAGCCATGGGCTCAAGTTTAATACCAAGAAATGTATAGTTATCCCCTTTGGAAAAAGCATGTACCCATGAATTACCACATAGGTGGCAGGACACTATACATCGAAAGTGTGATGAGAGACTTAGGGACAGAGGTAGACAGTGGTCTCACTTTCGATAACCACATCGCCACAACAGTCAGGAAATCCTTCTATGTGGCACACCTCATCAGGAAGTTCTTGTCATCCTGAATAAAGGAGGTCATTGTCCCACTGTACTCATCCCTCATTAAACCCGTTATAGAGTATAATGCCTCGTTTGGTATGTACCTCACAAGACAGATGCAACAGCTGGAAAGGCCACAGAAACACCTCACAAAAAGAATCACAGGCCTAAAGCAGATGCCATATGCTGACCGTCCAAAAAAACACTCCAGCTATACTCTGTGGCATATCGTCAGTGCCAGCTGTACAAATAATGCTCTAATATTTGATGTTCCTTTCCTCTCTTATGTATCTGTAGTAAACTAGGAGTATGGAATGGTGCAGCATTGCCCATAGTTGCATTTCCTAAGAGAATCATGGTTTTGTATAATTTATTCTCACATATCCATCCTCAACCCTTTTTCCCATTTCATACATGAGGATGGGGGTCACATCTACAGTAACAATCATCTCAATATATCAATACAATATTCCACTGGTATGTATTAGTAGGATCAAGGAGAAAAACATTTCTAGTGGTGGTTTAACTTGGCCAGAGGCTGCCTTTACTTATATTTTGCAATAAATGATAGAATACTTGGTAACTAGTATTAAAACAATTCACTCCTGGCCATGCTAGAAGTAAGCAGCATAATACTGGCTCAAAAAGAAACCCAGAGGAAGTGCATTTGTTGTCTTCTTATGGTGATATGCAACTATTTACTACCCTTGTCTGTTTTGTTGCCCGCTGACTTGAAAAAAGTTAAATTAGAAATGAGTGCCAAGGACATAACAATGAATATGGCACACTTTGCTGTAAAGGGAGTTGGTGTGCTATGAAAATAAAACAGTTCTAAGTAGTGTATTCAACTACAAATAAAATAATAGGATTAGACATTCACTAGTTCTGCTCACTTATCACAGCAGTTTTGGCATTAATACACAGTTTCAATAATCCCAGTCAGTTATATGTGGATAATAAATGTCATATTAACTCTTGCATGTTTACAGCTCTCTTCTTGCCTTACACATCTGTACACAAGTTGTACAATAAGGATCTTTTTCACATGATTGCAGCTTATGTGTTCCCTAGTAAATTGCAAATATCTGCTTTGTCTTATCAGTCAAAGATGCACAATCATGATTACCAAAAGCTTTGCGCGTGCATCTTTGATAACATGAAAAAAAAACAGTGGCTAAAAAAAATCACAAGAAATACCATTTTATTACAATGGAATGGCAATACTTGTTTGATCCCCTTTATCCAAGTCAATGTGTGCTAAACACCGGAATCTAGAGTAACTAGAAAATGTGTGTGTTGTCTATCACAACACCAGGCCAGCATTTTTAAAAATTAGCACTTTCAGTATTTTTAACACACTTCTTTTAAAGAAGTTCTTATACATTGTTGATGTACGGTTGCTGTACAGCCCTCTGCTCTGCCATTTCCTGGCAGCACCAATTCCCCTCAACAAGAACTAAAATGGGTAAAAAAAAAATAGACAGACTGTACAGTAATAAGCCGATCGGCTTATTACTGTTTGATGTACTCTTTGATGTACAACGCCCTGCTCTGGGAAAGGTAAAAAATAAAAAAAAAAAAAAAAGAAGAAAAAAAGAAAAAACAGACTCCACAGTTACTAAGCTGATCGCTGCAATGTTAGCGACCGGCTTAGTATAGTTAGATGTGGAACCCTCTGCACCAATTCTGTTCATCAACAAGGGTAAAAAAAAAGAAAAAACGGACTCCACAGTTACTAAGCCGATCGTTGCAATGTTAGCGACCGGCTTAGTACAGTTAGATGTGGAACCCTCTGAACCAATTCCGTTCCTCAACAAGCAAAAAAAAAAAAAAAAAAAAAAAAAAAGAAAAAAATGGACTCCACAGTTACTAAGCCGATCGCTGCAATGTTAGCGACCGGCTTAGTACAGTTAGATGTGGAACCCTCTGCACCAATTCCATTCATCAAGAAGCAAAAAAAAAAAAAAAAAAAAAGGACTATACAGTAATAAGCCGATCGGCTTATTACTGTTTGATGTACTCTCTGCTGTCTCGGGAAAGAAAAAAAAAAATAAATGAACTCTGTTGATGAACAGATAATGGCTGGCTGAAAGAACAGTAGCAGAAGACTGCATTGTGCTTTCACACATACACACACACATACAGTTCAATCTCTCATGCATCGTTAATACACTCAAGCATGCACACACATTCATTCCGAGTTCTGCATTCAGAAAAACACACACACACTGGTTTCACGAACACAACCTGCTCTCCATGCACACAGACATACATACTGCTTTCAGGCACACATTCACTCAAACACATACATGCACACACAACAAAGAAAAAATACATTTTTAGATTTTAGAACATAACTGTGGTAAAATAGTTATATGCATTCTAGGTACTTACCGAAAGAAATGTATGATATTCTGTGTGAGTTCTACGGACTTTGCCTGCTGTCCTGATTGAAGATGCCTTGACACAACAATGTTTTCGCTCCGGTTTGAAACTGGGGAGGTTAAACAGTTCCACAACAAGTTTTACTGAATGGTTATAGTAGCCGATAAGCGGGTGACATCACAGTGTGGGGTGGATCTGGATGATCAGGAGAAAACTACTGATTTGCTTGTGTCGAAGATACGTCAGGAAGGTAGAGACCAACTCGACCTCAAGGAATGTGATATCAAAGGATGGGGGATGGGCTTTCCTGCCCTATGATATGGAAAGGCAGACATGTAGAATGGATAAACTTCTGTTTGTGTTCTGCTAAGTCATTAGTGCTGGAATGAGTTTATAGGGAAAGATAAAGACTCTGGGCTGAGTTAAACTGTAGTTGAACCCGGAGTTTTCCTTTAAGGAGGAGCATTGTTTTTCCTGTTGTTAGCCAGGTTGGTGTATTTTTGGGATGCACATCTAAGTAGTTCTTACTCAGGGCTAAATCTTCGTGTAAAGATGTTAATACTTTTAGCCAGAAGTTAGGCACTGCATCTGGTCTTTGGGTTTTCAAATTAGCATTTTATTTAGTTTTGTTTCAATTTTTCTTGTCATTACTTCACCCCATTTCATATCCTGTACATCTGAACTTCTTACTGTTTCATTTACTTTGATCCATTCAACATCTTTCTTATGTCCCACATGGTCTTCAGAGATGTTTCTCCAAAATGTGTCTATTTCTTTTTATTGGTGGTGTTTCTATTCCTTTTGCTTTGTTTCCAAATTCTCTATAAAATGTTTTTTGGGTCCTCAGTCAACTGCTTATGTTGTACTTTTCCTTTATATTTATCTGTATATCTTCTAAGATTTTCTGCCTGTGCTATCTTTAATTTATTTGTAATAGTGTACAATAGATCCTAGTCTGTTCTGATACAGAATTTTGCTTATATGAAGTTTATCTTTCTAAGTATTTTTGTTGATCTGTTCCCTCTTCTGTACCCTTCTAGCAATATCTTTTGTTTTAATTGCTTTATATTTTCTCTGTTTGATACTTCCATGATGGCCTTTGATTTCTTCCCTTCTTTTCACTTACTACCCTGTGTTTTTGTGGTAAGACTTTATCTGTTATTAATTTAGCTGCACAGTAATATATCCTATTTACTTCTGATACATCACATGAATTTCTATTCATATATTTAATTACTGCGTTCATTTGTAATATCAGACTTCTAACATTTTGGGTCTTGTTGACTTCCTGTAACCTATTTCTCTTATTTTTATTTTATTTGTTTATTTAATATTTGTCTACCAGGAAAGTCCGACTAGATACAGGTCCTTTTTCAGTGGAGGCCCAGGAGAGAAAAGCTCCGTGAGTAACAGTAAATTTTAATGCACACATTACAATAACTAATAAAGTATAAAGTAAACAAAATGTAGTATACACAAGAAAATACAAATTTGTTACATCTTGACAACAAAACCTAGGCTTTGAACACAGCTAGTACAATTTGTAAAGTATGACTTACGTCAAGATATAAGGTTAAGACAGTTTAAGGTTATTTGTTTCATCGATGTTAATATGTCTCACCATCTCTGTGAAATCAAACAGCTATTCCTTTAGCTCATTTTCTTCTACACTGAGGGCACATTATTTGTTCTCTGTTTCCTGCATGAATTCTACAGAAAGTTTCAGAACATCTTCCTGTGACATATTCTCTTCAGTTGCATTCTTCATCATCTATTTCTCTTTCATATGGGAACTCAGTGGCATATCACTCCACAACATTGACTGCATCAGAGTTGCCACAGTTTCTTGCTCCTTCCCTTGCTGTGAAACTTCAACTGATCTTTTGTACTGGTTTCCTACTAACAGCTCCAGAGTATGTCCATGTGGCAAGTGATGGGTATTTCCCATTCCACCTGTTTCTCCTTAATTTAAGGACTCATTGTTCTATCATGTTGGGACGTTACCAGACTTGGATGTTCTGCACTAAATCCTTCACTTCACAGGTAATCCATAACTTCAGTTTCTATTTCTTTAACTTCTCCATTACTAGTCCTCTTTTCTACATTCCACTTTTGTTTCCTTATATTTTTTACTGTGAAATTTTCTTTATGCAGATGCCTTTGCCTATATTTCTCCTCAAATATCTTTGGTGCTGCATTTATTTTGCATTGATTAGTTAGGCTTTCACCGCTGCATAGATATTGTACCATATTAAATCTCTTTTTCTTTCCCATGTTCATATTTCTTCTTCAGATGTCTTCCATTCCACCTGCTTCTCTTTAGTTTGAGGAGTTATTGTTCCATCATGCTGTAACATAACCTGTATTAGACTTTCTACACTGTATCCTTCACTTCACAGGCAATCCATGACTTCAGCTTCTATTTGTTTAACTTCTACTTTACTAATCTTCTGTTCTACTTTACCACTTTGAGATTGTATTTTTTGTATTGTGCAATTTTTCATATCTGGATGCCTTTGCCTGTATTGCTCTTCAAATATCTTTGCAGCTGATTTTTTTGTACTCATTAATTTGGCTTTCTCTTTCTCATAAATATTGTACCATATCAGATGACTCTTCCTTTTCCATGGCCAAGTAGGGCACTAATTGCACATCTAATGCACAATGCCCTGTTTCCAATCACTTGGAACAGGGGGATTTTCGAACTGCATCCTACTTGGATGAAGAGATGATATTACAACAAGAACAAACACCTGCCTGTCAGACATCAAAGAGGGGGCACAGCAGTGCAAAAGGCCAGGGGCGGAACAGGAGATGATAGTTAGTAGGTTATGGTTGGGCATTCAGGACATTATTATTTAAAAAAAAATGGTTTCAAGTTTTTTTAACAACTCTAATATTCACGTTACAGATGCACATTTTAGCCTATTTGAGAAAGGGTTTTCATTTGTCCCTAGTTCTAAGTTTAATATTTCTGATGCATTGATTGAGTTAAAATTATTTGTAAGAAAACTTAATTTATCTGTATTGTTTAGGGGAGAAAATAACCCTAATGAATTAGAAAGAAAAGTACATTCATTCCCCCAAATGTTCCCGTTATCAATGTCTTTGAAGATCTATGTAGATGATATGTATATATATATATATATATATATATATATATATATATATATATATATATATATATCACCTAGGGCAAAACCTACAATCTCATTCTTACAATCTTAGTAAACAAGATAGGAGGATACTTAATGAATTGAAAAACAATGTGTCCATTAGAATTTTCAGGCCAGATAAATGGAGGGGGAGTGGTGGTACTTATGGACACAACACAGTACACTTGCAAAATGCTGCAACTATTGCTAGATGTAAAGAAATATGTACCTGTATCTATTAATGAGATTACTTTGGCTTACAGCAATATAGATTTATATTACATGTACTACTTATGAATTTTTATATAATGTGCAGCCTAGGATACCATCCATATTTGGCATCCCAATGGTGCATAAGGATATTTATAACCCGCCATGAGACCCATTGTAGCAGCAAGTAAGTCAAAAACATATCCTCTTGCTGTCTACATAGATAGAAAATTAAAAACATTCACTAATGAATTTAAGTATATCTTAAAGGACTCATGGGACTTTTTGAGACAATTGCCTTCTGATGTGCAAACACATGATTCTTTGTTTGTATAGCTATGGTAGACCTTTTTGCATGCATCCCACTAGCACAGGGTTTGGGCAGCTTTTCAGATGCTTTGTGCTGTGATTCAGTATATCATATTGATGAGTTTTATAGAATTAGTCTTGGAAAATAACTTTGTAGTACTTGATGGAGAATACTACAAACAGATTCAGGATGTAGCCATGGGTGCATTATGTGCCCCAATTTATGTCAACATAGTTATTATTCAAAAGCATTTATAAAAACAGCTGATCCCACTACACCCATTATCTGGATGATATCTTTATCATATGGATTGATACTAGGAGTAAATTAGAGGTATTTTTAAAGTACATTAATTTAACTACTTCATATTAAAAATTCACCCATACTATATCAGAAATTTCTGCTAACCACATAGATGTGTCGTTCTATTATAACAATAGGAATTTACAGACTACTATTTACAGAAAGCCATTTTCAAACTTTTATCTGCATTTTTCTAGTTCACACACAGAATTCCAGAAGTCCCTAGTGAAAGGGCAGTTTATAAGAATTAGTAGGATGATGACTGATGACTTACAATAACAAGTTGAATATGGGTAACTCTTAACTAAGTTTATCAAAAGAGGCTACTCACATGATTTTGTGGAGCATATATGAGATGGAGTATTATTAGCTAGGGAGTCTGGAATTATCCCTATATTAGGTCAACAAAAGCTACCAAACATCAAACCAGTTAATTCTAATTATAGTAGAAGTTTGATCCTTAGGTATCATCCAGTTAACAATGAAATTAAAAACTATTATTTCTAAATATTGGAATCTATTAAAAACTGACAAAGTTATAGGAGTTGTTAGGGGTCAAACCTATTATTATATGTAGAAAAAGGTATGAATTAAAAAAAATATACATTGCCAAGCTCAAAAGCCATTAAAGGGATTAGAAAACTTGGATTTGTAAGCAATGCTATTTAATATTAGAAGCCCAAGAGATCACCCTAAATATACATAGGGAAGAATAACACTTGCTAAAGGCTGTAACTATGAAACCAGCAGGGTTGTTTATATATGTGCACACACCACAATGCAAAGTGTGTTGCTGGCAAAGGAATCATTTTTCTATGTTTACTTCAGCCAGTACAGTTCTGATAGTTTGACACTGGTGCTTGTGCCTTCTTTGATTCATGTTTCTTTTTTATACCTTTCACAAATCTCTAGATTTTGTTCTTCATATTTTCACACTTCCTCGGTTGCTTCTTTTTCCAAACAGCCCAAAATGTATTGGTCTATATAATGTTTTTCATGGATCTATTGTATAAATGAACTCAGATGTGCATTTGAAGCTTTTGGTAGTTTTTCTTGTGCAAGTATTTTCTTTTCTCTTACTTCTCTCTTTATCTTTTTGAATATCTTCTATCTAGAAATTCTGGGCTTCTTACACAATAGTAAAAATACATAATTTGTTTCTTACCCTCAATAGCCCACTCTATCATCTTTATCGCTCTTTTTATCCTATCAGTTTTTGACTACTACTTCCTTCTAAAACAGGGGGAAA
Source organism: Protopterus annectens (assembly GCF_019279795.1). Lineage (NCBI taxonomy): Eukaryota > Metazoa > Chordata > Ceratodontiformes > Protopteridae > Protopterus > Protopterus annectens. The sequence goes on along the minus strand of NC_056728.1, from coordinate 1,829,824,249 downwards.
CCATCCTTCCCCTGAGCCTGGCCTAACCACATTGTAGGAATGTTTGCATGTCTTGAGGATTCTACACTGTCATATTTTTTTCAGTCCTGGGACCAGTGTACATACTAGAATTGGAAACTTTTTCATTCTGGGTCTTGGGCATCTAGCTGTCTTTTGTATTTTTTTAACCAACCTCTCTTTCCACAATATATGCTGTATAAAATAGCATCTATATATCAGTATTTCTTGATGGCATTTTGAAAAAAACAGGACCCACTTCATGAAGGTGATCGTCAAGACTTCAGGATGAATTAAATTTCAGCAATACTACTCTCCTTTACCTGATGATTTTATTATCTCTCCATTCAGACCCCTTTGTTGGTTGATATTGTTTCACTATGACTTTCTCCATGTTACTGTATACAGTTTGTTTTGCAGTTTAGTAGACCAGGGACTAGCTTTAGTAAAGGTTCTTTATGATTCACTAGTGCAGGGAGTGTTTTAAACTATTCCCAGGCATTGTCACCATGTGTGACAAACTAGTATTTACCTGGTTATACATAGACTGGAGGCTGTAGTTCCAACTAAATATATTAGTTCATATTTGGCTCAAATAAAGATAATGCATTTTCACATACAGAAAGCCATGCTTCTTTTAGGCAGCAAAGGGATTTTTTTTGCTTTTTAGAACAACTGCAAACATTTGCCAGGAACTTCTGTCCATAGAATATTATCCTATAGCAGTTGGGTATTCCACATACTGAAATTTTACATTTTTAGAATCAAGGCAAACACTACATTTAAGTTGCTTAATCCAGCTTTAATTAAAAACAAATGCAAAGTCTCACTTTATAAAAACAGTTCATGTAGACGGTAAGAGTCTCCACACACCTTGATGCAAGTTTTAGTACAACAACCAGGTAGCTCAGTTCTACCCACAGGTATGGTCTCTGTATCACAGTGAAATATGGATACAGTTTTCCTTGTAGAAGTTAAAAATGCAGTGTCACTTCAAGACTTTTTATTTATTCCTTTTCCAGTCGGAATGCCTTCTCAGACTTCCCATTCACTGTATTTTAAGATTTCCCAAAATAGAATATTTCTAGCTCTGGTAGCAGCAGAAATACAGATCCTTATTTACCTAATCTGTTTGCCTTTCACAGATCTCTAGCACAAAGTCTCCTACAAACTCTGTTAGTAGTACTATTTGTGTTTTTTTCCCATTTGTAAAAGTTGTTGTTGTTGTGTCTTTTGGCTTTTCCTGGTTAAGGGTCGCCACAGCAGAACTCCGGTCCGCTAATGATTGGCAGTAGATTTTTATGTGCCGAGTTGCCAGCCCTGATGCACAACCTTCAACGAAGGTACGCCCATTCACGCATGTCTCCACACAGAAGATGCTCTAGCTGAGAATCGAACAGGACAACGTCTTACTGTGAGGCGACAACGCTAACGCAGCACCACCACCGCGCTTATTTTCCCATTTGTAAAAAGTACTTGTGGGACTCTCCCTAGCATAGTCCAGTTGTCTTGCAAATAATTTATGCTGAACTGCTGCTTAATGTCCTGTATACAGTTGTCTGTAATTATTTTTCTTGTATTCTCAATGTCATGTATTGTCATTGTGTAAATAAATAAACATATTTCTATACAGTTGTGTCCACAAATGAGCTACTGTGCCAGTTCACCTACTTTGCAACTGAATGGTGGTTCAAGCCTGACTCTAAGCTTAATGCAAGGACATTTATAATTGCACTTGGGAAGAAAGTATTTCTCATTGATTGCCACATAAAGTGAACTCAGGTGATGGTTGATACAGTCATTAGAGATCTAGGCACTTTAATCAAAAATGTATTGTTCTTTGATAATAAAGTATGAATTATAGTAAGGAAGTCTGTTTTTATTTACTAGTCAGTTACCAAAGGTATATCCTTTCAATCCAAAGAGACTATAGTCCTGTACTCCTCTCCTGACCAGTCACTAAATATAACACGCTGACTGGTATGTTTCTTATCACACATATATCCTAGCTTGAAAAATCTCAATATTTCCTAGCCAGCAGACTCTAAGGGCTAGGGTCCCTTAGCTATCCAGATAGATTAAAAATTCTTCCATTTTTTTCTGCCTTGTACAGACTTCAACATGAAGACCTCTGTCTTTAACTTTTGGGCTAATGATTTGCTTTACTAGATCTTCTCCACCTCAGAAGTACTGAAAATGTTAAGAACACTCACTCCAAGGGTTCACAAGCTGATAGATTCATATATTCATAAGTTAATATTTAGGCAAGTCATCTCAGCTAATGTCATAACATAAACAGGCCTTTTTGGAGGGATAGTTTCATTATCCAAAGGATTCCCTACCTGTGGAAGAATTTCCCATGTAAGTTAAACTGCATAGCACCTTAGTCTTCTTTAAATTAAGCTTTGTTGACTGGATAGATTTACATACATTTATCCCAGAGATTAGAAAAATGGTCTTTACCAAGAAAGTGGGTATAGATATCAGTGATACTTTCAAGGGTGCATGGTTAGGCTTTATATGGTTTTTAAGCTTCTTGCCTAAATAATAACTTATGAATATATGAATCTATCAGCTTGTGAACCCTTGTAATTGTCATTACTAGGAAGCTTGTAGGGGAAATTTGTTAATATATGATAGACTAACAAATATAAAGAGAAGAGAAGGGTGAATTATGACTTGTTTTGCAGAAGAGCTGAGGGGGTAGGGAGGGTATGAAAATGGATGAAATGTGGGTAAGAGATGAAATTTAGGATCGAGAACTGAAAATATTACCATTTCTGTTGATATTGATGTGAGTAGCCCCCTTTACTTTTGCATGTGAAGAGGTTTATGCCTTTCTAGAAGGTTTTGGTGTTAATGAAGACTGAATCTGGATTTCTTAAACAAAAACATTGGCTGTCTTTGTCTTTATTTCAAAGGGTAGCAAATGAATCCCGTTTTTTTGCTTGACATGATTTTCTCTATGAGCCCCAAGCCAGATTACATGAAACATTTTGCAGAACAGAGTTCTCTGGTATGCAAAATTACAACTTCTTAATTTTCTTTACTGAGAGAATTTTTTTGCTTGTATCAGGAGTGAAGTATTTAAGAAGTACTTCAAAACAGAGATGTTTTCTGTCAGGGCAATAGCCATTTAATGGTGACCATTTTAAGTAGCACTGACTGGTAATATTTCTTTATCAGAGACGATGTGTAAAATTTTTTTTCTGAATATTAAATAAACAAAGACAATGGTCAAGAATACTTTTGAATAACAGAAGTTTTAGATAATACATGGGGTTTATAGCTAGCATGCAGTCTAAGACTGCGTATTCTTTTGTGAGAAGGTTGAGTCTGGTAAGGACTTTGATAATATACATGAATACATGAACTGAGAGTTTTTAAGTAGGATGAAGCTGCCTAAATAATATATTTATTGTATTTAATATCTGCTAAGGTGGATACAGTGACAGGGTGGTAAGAAGCAGAAAGTAGGTTATTACTATTCAAAGCCTTAAGTGGTTCCTAACAAGACATTTGCTGGTGGGGCATTTGGATTGAGGACCAATTTGGTGGTTGACAATGCAGTTAGTTTGTTGGAGGTAAAGGCATCTAACAAGCAGTAGAGAACCTACAAAACTTACAACTGACCTGGCACACTGAGATTAGAAAGACTGCCACAGCTGAAAATGGGAAAAAGGGGTTATGGATGGATGGATGGATGGATGGATGGATGGATGGATGGATGGATGGACGGATGGATGGATGGACGGATGTATGGACGGATGGATGGATGGATGGATGGATGGATGGATGGATGGATGGATGGATGGATGGATGAATAGGGCAGTTATTGTCTGTAGCCTTAGACTAAGCAAGCAATTCACACATTATCATCCAATTAAGGTAAAAAGACCAGTAAAATGACACCATTTGGAATCTGGCTGCAGTCACTCCATGAAAAGTAGTTAGTGACATATAGTTAATTACAACTTGGAATGGCTAGGATCCCAGAAAATAATACAGCGTACTGTATAACAGACAGTGAGAGGCATATATGTTCAAGATCCTGCAGGAGATGGCATAATGCTCAACTATCCTGGATTTTGCAGAAATGTCCATATTTTTGGCTCATATTTCTGGCCCATTCTTTCAAAAATGTGTGATTTTCTGGCAAATAATTGAGGAATTGATGTCACTGCTATTGGAGTTTTAGACTTCATATATTTCAGAAAATACATGCCAGTGCAAATCCTGTTATTCTAGCATTTTTTTTAAGTTTAAGAGCAATAATTGAAACCTGTCTCTGATTCTGAGCCTTGTCAACCTATTATTTTTGGATTTGTCCAGAATAATTGGACTAGGAGGTTGAGAGGTATGTGGGCAGGACAGGGATGAATGCAAAGGCAGTTGTAGGTACATTAGGGGCAGCAGCATATGCTAGAAGAAATAATATAATAAAAGTCAGGATATTAATGAATATAGTAAATGAGAAGAAGGCTGACTATGGAGTTTAAAAGAAAACTGGGGCAGAAAGTTATAGGCTTCAGTGCATGCCATACAGAAAATACAAAAAAGGCAGTTAGGTATAAGATAGTGTTAACCTTGGAGAATATAATAAAGTATCTGTTCTGTGAAGAATAACAAATATGGCAAGATTATTCCGGTATGCACAAATTAAACAGCTTGAAGAGGTTATAGTTTCCACATTATTTATGTGGTGTGAGATCCAGCAAGCAGCAGAGCTGTAAAATGATTCAAGAGTGGAGAGATACTGAGATATTGTAAAACTGGTGTAGTGTAAATTATGTCTGAGGAAAGAAAGACAGCATGTAGTACTCAGAATAAGTAATCTAAACTAAGTACATGCATGAGATGGATGTGTACAGATGTTTTCTGCTAAGGAAGGGAAGTAAATAGCAGTACATGGTTAGACAAGAGGAAAACAAGGCATCCTGCAAGAAAGATCAGTCCACAATCAATAAACTGATCAATCAAAATAAGCTGCTCAGTTTCTATATATCAAATATAAGTCAATAAAACCTACTCTCAAAACTGCTCAATACGTTTGTAGGGGGGTTTACTGTGCCCCATCTGAGTGAAAGTCTTCTACAACTATAAACTTTTATATACTAACTCTGAAATTAGGACAGTGGAAAAATGATAAATTCCCTGTTTAAATGCACAGTGATCTTTCACAAGCAGAGATCCCACTGGGCTTATTTGTCTAACTTTTGATCTGTGATAACAAGTAGTTTTCACCAGTTATGTTCATGTAGTTAGAACCAGTCAACTGGTCCTCTGTCACCAGTAGTATAAGCAAAAATGGTCATGTGAGGACAATGGGGATGTGGGATAAGCATATGCCTAAACAAACCTTACTATATTTCAGGTAACCAACTCACAAGAGCAAAGTGTAAGATCCCTTGATGTAAAATGCCTAGATGTGGGGAGTGTAGAGATTAGGTTCATTGGTTCATAGGAAAGTACTATCCCATTTCTAAGTAAAAAGTTAATAATAACCCTTAAACAATAAAAAAAGAAAGTACTAACCCATTGGTCAGCAAACATTTACAAACCTAGCCAATAAACCATGTTCAAATGCTTGTTCCAGCTTCAGGGAGGGCCACACCAGGTAGACTGAGGGTGGGTTTGAGGCTGCCCATCCAGTTATCTAAGTTTACATTAAAGGAGGGAAGGATACTACTCTGATGGACATGTAGTGGAGGGATAGGTTGTGTCTTATTTGTTGAGGAAGGTTTATGTCACTTAACAACGTATTTGAGGAACGATTTAAAGGATGGATATTTCATGACTCAAAAGTTTAGAAACAGATCACCAAGGAAGAGGCTATAAGAGACAACACACAGAGGGAGGGCTAGCGGTCAGTCTGGATAGTTGAGTCTCTTGATATATCATCAATCTTTTTAGTTAGTAATATTTGAAGTCTGTCAAACAGAGTGATATGTTTACATAAATACATGACAAAAGGGGTTTTGTGTTTAATCGGTTTAATGGGAGATGACAAAAGGGGAATTATGACCTTTTTGTATCTGGAGTAGGCTTTGTAAATTAAACAAACCTCACATAAGGCTTTCTGAGCTGATGTGGAAATATGATGGTCAAAAGGTAAGGAAGTATTAGCAAGGGTGCCTAGTCCCATGTAAAAGTGTCTGACTGGAAAAGTATGTCATCTATGTGGTGTGATGTGGGAACATTTTGTTACTAAAATTACCTATGCTACATTTTTTTCACATTTAGTTTGAAACAATTGCAAGTGCTAACATAGTCCAACCCATGAAGGAGAAACTATCAGCAGATCAACAAACAGCAACATCCAATTTACAGTCCTCTGCAACCTTAGATAACCAAAGGGCAGGAGTGTTGGCTTGAAAGTAAGAACTAGATCCCAAAGCAAAAGAGAGAACAAAAGTGAGCCCTTTGGTACACTATTTGTGAAATGCTTTTGCTTTTACAAGTGTCATCTGTGACTCTAACCACAGGGCTTCTATCAATCAACCATTTAACTATCCATTGGACAACATATGGATTTATATACAGATTTACAAGTTTGACAATAATGCCTGCATTGGCAATAGTAGCAAAGTCCCTGACCACATCCATATATATTATATACACTGCATAAAATTATCTTCTACATCAGTGATTTTTTTCCCAAAGAAATTAATTTTAAAGGGGGAGGACTTGCAATTGATAAAGCCAAATTCATGAGGGTCCAGGGTTAAGAAATCGTCAGTGTTCAGCTTAACAAGGTCTGAGATGATTCAGTCCATAGGTTTACATATGACAATAGTGAGATTAATGAGTCTATTGTTACCGATGTTGGTGACTGGGCTCTCTTGTTTACTAACATTACAGTGGTTGTCTTCCAGGCTTCAGGACTGTAACCAGTTTAGAAGAGTATATTAAAGAGCTGAAGTAGAGTTTAGATAAGCCATATTTTGTACTTATGATCAAGCAACCTGGCATGCTATCAATGCCCATGGGTGATGTGTTCTTACATTTTGAGATGACTAAGTAGATTTGTTCTACAGTATGCTGGGACTGTGGAATCTGTGGAATAGTTATAATTATAGATGGAGTAAAATATGCACTTAATTGGCCAGCTAGCATACTATTTTCTCTGCATCAAAGTGGGCAATATTATTGTGGACTACCTCCAAACACTGCTGGGTGTAGGTTTTTAAATTCCTGACATAGCTGAAGACATATCTGCAGTTATTTTTGTTTTTAATGACTATTTCTGGTTCATATTCAGCTTTGGGCTTCCTGATGGTTCTTCTTGGCTCTATGATCTAAATGTGGGTGGAATGAGATTCTAATAAGCAATAAGTGCTTCTTTTCTGATGTTATGTAGTTTATATGTATGGGCATTCTACTTCTGGGGCTTGTTCTTAAATTTCTCATTATATTTGGTGCACAGAGGAACTGCCTCATCAACGCAACTATTTAAATGGGAGTAGAAGTCAGAGGCAAAGGTGGAAGCTTTAGCAATATGGTCCATTGTAGGAGAATTACTTTTTAACTTATTTAGGTCATCAAGTAACTGAAGAAAATTGTGTTTTGAGAACTCCTGATCTAAACATGGAGGTATTTGTGTAGGAATTACCACAAGTTTTAAAAGAAAAAGTTACTTGTTTATGTTCTGATTTAAAAAGGGAAGACAACACATATGGAAGTGTGCAAGAAATGGTCATATTTCTGCAAACAGATCAATTGGGTATTTGGGCCACTAGCAGGATTGTTAACTATCTGTACAAAGAAGATAAAATGTCTAATCTCAAGGAAGTATTGGGTTTGCTGAGTATTGGAGGCATAGGTCAGCAAGCTTAATTATGGATAGCTCAAGTCCCCCCAAAAGAAACATGTTGTGATTAATTATGGTTTCAACTAAAGCATTAAGATAGTCATCTTAGTCAAGAGGAAAAGGGGGTGCTCTTTGGCTCACCATAAAGTGGCAATTAATCTTGTTTATGGTGAGTTGGACATATAAGAGTTCAAATTTAAGGTCTTGAGAAATCTGCTGTGATATGATGATTATATCCTTGAGAAGTATTGATACTCCCCTGCAATTGCCAGTAAGTTTAAAGACATGATAGACAACAAACTGAAAAAAGAGAGAGTGCTTTTATTAATTTAAAAACATATCTGTGTATGCACATATATATGAATGAATGAATTTTTCAAGAAAGTCTGAAGTTCTGGCATGTTGTGTTGACTCCTGGCATTAAGTAGCTCCACCTTAACACATTCCAAATTAGACATTATTAGGTTAGAATGTCCAGCACATGGATTCTGCCTAAAAAAGACACTATGAGGTAGCAAAGGATTTAGGCAGAATGTGAAGTACATGGAAAAAGAGGTATGGCACAGAGCAGAAAGGCTTAACAGCCATCACATTCCAAGCTGAGATTCACACTGGATTCCCTAGAATGGTACTAACTACATAGGCAATTACTAAGCCAATTCTCTTGCCTTTGTATCTAATCATCATTCTTGGTAATGGTAAAATAAAATGGTAAAATAAAACTCAAGACCAGTGTCTTTACTGTCTGTGATACATGCATGGCAATATCAGTCACATCCTTCTGCATGTCTCTGTGGGTAGAGTACATAAGAACATTCACCTCCACAGAGAACACTACTAGGTCATAATCATAACTGCCAAGATGGGAGGATCTAATAACCTGAATTCCAGCAAATACCCTTGCAGAAGGGCACTCCAGTCCTTCAACAGAACCCAGGCACAGGCAGCTGAAACACTGAAGTCACTACTCTCACCATGGGCTGGAGCACTGCAGTCCCTGACCTAAGAAGTCAAAGAAGTGCTTGTAGCATGCTGAATCAGTAAGAAACCAGATACAAAAGGGATTTGTTGTCTTGTTCCCTTTCTTTGTTCTCTTCTGCAGATTGCACATTAGAGTGCTTTAAATAGTCCAACACTAAATAGCCAAAATGCATTGAAGCTTCCCTGAACAGTAATCAAACCCAGGCTGCAGCAGTGATCCTATTAGACCATCAGCTATAGTTACTCAGAGCTCAGCTGCAACTTGTTTATCTTTGCATTACTGTACCCATGTACCCTTCTTGAGATTTAGGTTTTTATGCCATCAAAGCCTGGTTAATCCGCTATGAGGCTTACATTGAATAAAAAAAATAATAAAATAAAACTAATTAAAAATGATAGATTTTAGTAAAAAATGGGTCTTTTGTGATATCTTCACCAAATTTAGCTACTATGAATATTGTGGATAGTTCAACTGAAATAGAAGAGATTTCACTTTGAAAATACTATTTTGCAACATTATCATTATGGGATGTCTGCCTAGTTTCTTGACGGATAAACTTCCATCTGTACAAAACTGCAATATTTACATTTGCCCTCCCTCCAGTGCTCATTACTGTATACTCACTGAGAAAAAAAAATAAACCGAATTACCTTTACACTTAAAATAGTATATGATCAGCATGATTTGATTTTCTGACTGCTATGTGGAAATAAACATCCTCATGCGTGGAAACTATTCACATGATATCTGACCAAGAGGGAACCATGATTCACAAATGAGAATGAAATTTATATTCATAAAGAACCAAGTACATTTTCCCCATAAACAAGAATAAAATCCCCCTTCTATTTAGATCTGTAGAACACATGCACAGATGTTTAAACATCAGACCAAACAACACTTACTTTTTTCATGTAAATGAAAGCCTTCACTTGGTTATCTCATTTCACCCATATTATATATACATGTCTGTGTACTTGTATGCAAATCTGTGTAAATATATATATATATATATATATATGTATGTATATATATATATATATATATATATATATATATATATATATATATATATATATATATATAGATTCACTTTAGAAGCTCAAAATACTGAAATATCGCAATTCAGTATTTCAAGCCCATAAAGTGGAATCCTGAAAAGAACGAAAACTCAGAAGCACGAAATTCAAAATTTCACATACCGCAGATTTTGAATTAGCGCTTCTGCTGTACACAAACACACACCTTCCTCCCCACACACAAACGCAAGCTCTGTCCTACATAAAAGCAGGGGGGCAGGCCCCCCTTCAGCCCCCCAGCCCCCTTAAATATTCTAACTCCAAGGTCGCACTACATACAAAAACATGCAAAACACCACCACACAAGCTACATTCTCCTCACACACATGCACATCACATCAACAAAACACACTAATA